>NW_018742291.1:0-21358 GCF_001683475.1 Chenopodium quinoa | reverse complement strand
CAAGCCGAGTTCATGTTGAAGGTCCACAAGGAAGTTAGGAAGAACATTGAGAAAGCAAATGAAGTCTACAAGAAACAAGCCAACAAGAGGGTGAAAAACGTGAAGCAATTTGAAGTTGGTGACTTAGTGTGGATTTACATGAGGAAAGAGGTTTCCTAGCAAAAGAAAGAACAAGCTTATGCCAAGAGCCGAAGGTCCATTTTAAATCGTGGAAAAGATCAATGACAATGCATACAAGGTTGATTTGGGGGGTCAATTTGGTGTCTCAAGCACATTCAACGTTGGGGACCTTGCTCCATACCTTGATGATGACGAATTGAGGGCAATTCCTTTTGAAGAAGAGGAGGATGACCAATATGGTCAAAGTTCTAATGATTGTGATGCTCCAAGTAGTCAAGGTGAGGTCCAAGTTCAAAGCAATGCAAAGGAGTTGTTTCTATCCAAATCATTCCTTACTCTTTTGCACGGTTTTGGTCCGAAACATTTTACAAGTGGTTACACTTCACTTAGTGTAATTAACCTTGTAGAAGGTATCTAGCAAGTGACGGTTTTCCAAGCTCCAAGTGCAACGGTTACAAGCTGATTGAAGAGGCGTGATTCATGGCACTTGTTGGGCGTAAATTATGAGTTTGTTGGCTGAACATTGCACCTCATATTTGGGGGTTATGAAGAATAAAGAGGCGTGAATCAAGGCATTAAAATGGGGGTTACACAAGCTTGCAAATGGCTGTTTTGGACGTGTGTTGAAGATGCTCTTTGGATGCTGTTTGGCTGATCATCTTCCCTTGTTTCAAGCCTAGTCTTTAGTTCTTTTAATTAAGTTTAATCTTGTTTGTAAAAGGGGTTAAGTGGGACGTGTATTCTCCACTCATTCCCTTAGTTAATTTCCTTTTGTCTATTTTATTTTTGTTAATTAAAGTAGGCAAGTGAAAGGGTTGTATTGATGCTATAAATAGCATACTTTGAATGAATGAAAATCATCCAAGATTATTTGCCTAAAAAAAAAACGTGTGTTTTTGTTTATTGAAGTGACTGAGTTTAGTTCACTTGTTTTCCAAATTTGAGTATCCGAATTTGAAGAGTGTTAGTTTTGGTGAGAGTTCCCAAAATTAGGACTTATAGTTTATGATTTGGTGAGAGTTCCCTCATCTAAACTATCCCAAGCAAACGAGTGAGAGTTCCTCTTTGCTATATCCTTACTTAGGGTGAGAGTTCCCCTAACTAAACTGATCACTTGAATAATTGAACCTTAAAATCCTTTGAATCTTTTAACTTATCCTTTTTGTAACAAGGTTTCTCATCTTGTTTACACATCACATTGACTTGCGTTTGATTTAATTAGGTTTGTTTAGAATGCCATTGACTTTCATTTGATTCAATTAGCTTTGTTGAATGCATATGACTTTCATTTGATTCAAAAAGCTTTGTTTGAATGTGTTTGACTCTCATTTGATTCAATTAGCATCGTTGAACGCATTTGACAGTCATTTGATTCAAAAAGCTTTGTTTGAATTACCTAGACTTTCACTTGATTCAATTAGCTTTTTTGAATAGATTTAACTTTCATTTGATTTAAAAAGCTATGTTTAAATGTGTTTGACTTTCACTTGATTTAATTACTTTTTTTTAATTGCATTTGACTTTCAGTTGATTCAAAAAGATTTGTTTGAATGTGCTTGACTTTCATATGATTCAATTAGCATCGTTGAATGGATTTTGTTTCGGGGTTTTCTGATGTCCTGCGGGAGAGTTACAATTCCGAGACTGGAACCGGACGCCTGTACCTGCAAAATAACGGAGACTCCTGAGAGCTCCGCCTCCAACGGTCAAGTTAGTACCTGATTAAGGAGTAATTAATACAGAAATTAAAGTAATAAGGTCTCTCTAGGTGAGAGTATTTAATGTAGGTAATCTGCTTTGCTAGCGAGATCAGCCGGTTATTAGTGTGTTCTGTAAATTATTCGGTCCCCCGATTAATGAGGATTAATCGAGTATTTATAGCCTTGGGAAGCGTGCAACTCTCTAGGTTTAAGGTAAACCTAGGGCCGATCGGGCTTCTAGACTGAAATGGGCCTTGATGGCCGGTTGTCCCATTTGGCATGGGTGGACACGTGGCGTGTCTTAAGTGGTCCATGGAGGACGCGTGGCGGAACCTGGTTGGTCCACTTGTCAAACGGTGCTTGGTGGATAAAAATCCCCTAATCATTTGCCCCTCACAGGTGGCACGCGACTGGTCACGTGTCGCCTGTGACAGGCGTCGCACGGTGACAGGCGACGGCCCGTTACAGGTGTCACCTTGCAGACGGCCGGGAGATTCTCCCGCCCAAATTTGAATTCGGAAGCGACCCTTCGCCTTCTCATTTTGCCTATAAAAGGAAGTGCTGACTTCGGTCATTTTCACATTTGAGAATTTTTGCGAGAACATTCGGACCCCTGAACTTGCTCTGACATTTTCGGACTTTTTCTGCCTACCGCCTGTTCTGACAAGCCGACTGACCCGAACTTTCAGGACTTCATCAACTGTCATCCATTCAGGTAACTCAGTTCTCTTACTCTTAATTTTCTTTTTATTTTTTGAAATGGCACCATGGAAGCACACGACACGCCCTAAGTTAGTGATCAGCCGGTCACCGGGGACGGCTGAATCTAGGACTAGGAGTGCCGCCTGCCCTTTTCTGGACCCATCTTTGCCCTTTATACAAAGTCCGACTGAATCTGTGTCTATGCAGAACGTGATGGCCAGAACAAAAAAGACTGCTAGAATATCAAACTCAGACGGCTCCTCCCAAAGGGTACTCCTTAGCGAAACATCTGACCAGGCGCCAGATGTGGAACGAGGCGACTGTCAAGCTGACAGTTCTGAGAGAGGGACCAAGGTGTTCCCTTCTCATCTAACCGTGGACATGTCCAATTTACCTTCTGCTCCTTCTAAGGGAGAGGAGGCGGGCCCCTCTAGGAGAGGGAGGAGTCGTCCTCTTCGGACTCGTCAGGGGACGAGTCCGATTCCAGCTCTTCTGACCATAGTTCTTCTGACTCAGAAGAAAAACATAACCGCCTACAAGAGGCGAGAAGTTCCCATGCAGTGGAGAAGGGGGATAATTGGGCAGAGCCGTCCGCCTCTTACAGAGAGGAAAACACCCCCTACTACTGCAGGGTGCCCCGGGGCCGGATCGCAACCATGCGAGACAACGTGGCGAGCTTTATTGCTAACCACAAAATGGGCCCGGAGTATTTACTGTTTGTGCCGGATCCAGAAGATACTGTCGTCTGGCCGGCTGGTACCAGCTATGGTGACGGCTGTTTTGGCTGCTATGTGGCGGCCATCAAAGCTGGTCTGCGCTTCCCATTACATCCGGCTGTTCAGCGGATTTTAGATGGTATGATCTGGGGTTATGGCAGTTAGCCCCCAACTCTTGGGTAAACGTACTCGCTATGTGGCCGGGTGCGAACTGAACGGGGTGGAGCCAAGTTTTGAGGCTTTCGCCCACATGAAACTATCTCAGCCGGACCCCTAAGTCGGGAGGTACCGGCTGGTATCAACTAACAAGCCACAGGGGTTACCTCATGACGAGAGGTAAGGCAAACAAATGGAAGGATTGGCGGAACACCTTCCTTATTATCGAGAGTTCAGACACGGAGCTGAACAAACGATTTAACAAGTGGAACAGGGATCCGCCTCTTCTTGCAGGCGGCCGCAGCATGCCGCCTGTTCCCCCAAAGGCTAAAAGAGAGATCCTAGACAAAGGACTCTTCAAAGTAGAGACTAGGGTGAACTCTACTTCAGGGGTACGAGAGCAAGTACCCCTACACTGCGTCCCGAGCTTCAAGTGGCTCTATGATGAGTACTTCTTGGCCGCCTGTGGCCTCGGCAGTCGGTGCTCTAGAGGTAGCCGGCCTGACGAATACTCTGTTTTTTCACGCCTTGTTTACTTGGGATTTTTACTAACTTTGCTGTTTAATTCTTTCAGCCGACGCCATGAGTAAAATAACAGCGTCTAAAACTGCGGCGGCCATGCTGCGGGTCTCGCTAATGAAGCAGTCGTATGCCGACTCCCCCAGCAAGGAGGCACCCTTGGTAAGCCTTGAAAACTCTTCTCCTTTTAGTTGTATTATGCATATACTAACTCTTTTTGTTTTCAGTCTGGCACTCCAAGGGCTTCTTCCTCGCAACAGCCGGACCCCAAGGCCCGGAGGACGACTGTTGCAAGCTCTCCTGGGTCTTCCAGGAAAACAGTGGCGGCTGAGAAGCAGCCGGCCACTTCTTCAAAAAACCCAGGCGGGGCCGCCTAGATGTATGGACACTTGCTTGTAAAAACTCACTCTTGCTTCCTTCTTGATTAGGTCTAACTTGTTTTTCCTTTTGCTTAATGCAGCCGGCCCCCAGGGACTTGACTTGGTTGAGGTAGCCAAGTCAATGGTTAAAGTAGTTCCTCCCTCTGACAGGGAGGCGGTCAAGGGTGCCGGCACCCTTGACCTCGATGGAATTTCGGGGATCCTAGCTGAGGTATACCCTTTTGAAGTTCCAGGACGCCTGTTAACCCTTATGATTGGAAACTGACGCCTGTTTTTCTTTGTACTTAGGCCCTGCTCCGAGTCAACAGCCTTCGCAAGCCGATTGATCGGAAAAACAAAGAGGTAAAGGCCGCAAAGGCTATGGCCGCCTCCAGCTGTGATAAAGCAATGTTTCAAATTGCCCAAAATGAAGTACTGACCATTGATCTTCTTTATTATCAGGCGCAGGCGACCGCCGCTGTTCGGGCTCAGCTAGAGGCGGCCCAAAAGAAGGTTGACGAGCTGGAGGGGACCGTCACCAAACTTAAAGCCGAGCTGAAGCCCCTTCGTCAGAAAATGCACTCTTACGAAGCCATGGAGAAATCTTTGGCTAACGTAAAAGAACGCCTGGTGAACCAGGAGAAGAGTCTTACCCAAGAGCTCTCGGACAAGGCCGAGCAAGAGAAACAAGAGCTCGTCCGGGAGATGGTGGAAGACTCCGCCCAAATCCAACGCATGACCTGGGAACGACTGTTCCCCAGTGCCGACTTTGCCTCATGGGAAAGAACGTACCGCCAGTGTTCGGAAATATATAATCAACAGATCCTGGCGGCTGCTGAAGAAGAGGCGATGGACGTTGCGTTGGAGGAGGAAGAGGCTGTTGTGGCGCTTGTGCCACTTGGGGGTAAGGCATCAAAAGATGATGCAGCTAAGGCCGAGTCCAGCAAGAAGAGTGCTGACCAGGCGGCTGCTGCTGATACTGAACTGCCCCCTTCTTAAGCTTTAAGTATATTTTTTCTTTTCACGGCCTGCGTGCCGTTTGCTTTGTAATTACCCGGCCAGGGGGCCGGGGTTTTGAATATTCTGCTGGTCTTTTATGGCCGGCTCATTTTAATCAAATTTTTTGTTTTTGTTCAAATTTGTCTAAGTATTTGAAATTTGCTCACTAGACAGACTGTTGTGTATGGCCGAACGTTAAGACAGGTACAAATAGTAAGTATGCCGCCTATGCCCCTGGACGACTGGTTGTCTGTTTCCAGGATAGATAATCAGTCGGCCATTTAATCAATCGGTATTCGAACTCTTTATTCAATTTGACCAAGTAAATAGAATTACCAAGTAGCCAAGGAATTTAAGTAGGAAAACAAGCGGCGGGTACCGGTTGTTTCCCTTTATTGCCAATGTTGGCCTCTAATTTGTTATTTGTTAACCTAGCAAGAGTATTGGTTGAGAGCCTTTGTTTATAAAAACAAGTGGACGACTCGTACCTTTTAGGCTCAGTACTAAGTTTGAGTGACTATTAAGTTAACATAGGAGTTACTTAGTCTTCGTCACAATCTTGATTGAGTAGTAAAGGTATCAGGCGGCGTAGGCCGGCTAGACCCCTTGATTTACCAATGTTTGTTGGCTATTTACTCAATAGGTTATCCAGTAGGAATAGGGGTTCGAGTGCCCTTGTTTGTATAAAACAGGCGGACGACTCAAACTTTTTAGGTTCCATACCAAATTTGAAGGAGTGACTATGAGTTAACTTTGGAGTTACTCAGTCGCCGTCACTTTTGTTTGAGAAGTAGAGGTACCAGGCGGCGTAGGCCGGCTAGACCCCTTTATTCGCCAATGTTTGTTGGCTATTATCTCAATAGGTACCCCCTGCATTTATCCCAAGTAATACAGGCGGTCATCTGACTCAGATGTCAACTGCTACCACTGGTTTGGTTAGTGATAGAGTTATCCTTGTCTCAAAAACGGCTACGTGGTTGCCCTTTGGGACAGTCGTATAGGTGCCGTGTAATTAGTTTATAGAACAATGTTCCACCCAAAAGGGAGCTGCTCTCTGCGACGAATTTCATCCGAATGGATGCCGCCGGACGCCTGCTATAATGTTGGGACAGGTCGGATTAGTTTTTAAAAGTTAGATCAGTTGACTAGGCGCCTGGTCTGATCATTCGGCCGGTGGCCTTGGTAAGTTCTTGGTGAACGTAGGTGCTAAGTCAAAGAAGGGTAGCCGCCTGTTAGGCACAGGGTCGGCCAGGCCCTAATCTTTTTAGCTAAGTATTGTGAGTAAAATACTCAATGGAGAGTAGCCGACTGTAAAGGTACAGACGGCATGCCCCTCTGATGATAGAGTGAAAAAACTCAATGGAGAGTAGCCGACTGTAAAGGAACAGACGGCATGCCCCTCTGAAGATAGAGTGAAAAAACTCAATGGAGAGTAGCCGACTGTAAAGGTACAGACGGCATGCCCCTCTGAAGATAGAGTGAAAAAACTCAATGGAGAGTAGCCGACTGTAAAGGTACAGACGGCATGCCCCTCGTAATACAAAATTGAATAGTAAGTGCCAACTTTATTAAGTAGCTCTTTACTTTACATCATTCAAAAGAAATATTTCTTAAGGTTATCTACATTCCAAGTTCGAGGCAACGGTTGTCCGTCTGGTGTTTCCAGACGGTAGGTACCGTCCCTGACTTCCGCATAGATTCGGTAGGGTCCTTCCCAGTTGGGAGTTAGTTTGCCAGACTCGTTAGCCCTACCAACTGCTTCCATTTTTCTAAGTACAAAGTCCCCTACTTTGAGTGGACGCCTGTGCACTTTCTTGTTGTATGATCTAGTCATTCTCAGGCGGTAGATTTCATGGCGCAAAACAGCATTGCCCCTCTTTTCAGGAAGTGAATCTAATGCCAGGCGCATAGCTTCCCAGTTTGCCTCTTCGTCATATAGCATTACTCGAAGAGTCGGCTCGTAGTGTTCTATTGGAAGAACAGCTTCTGCACCATAAGTTAGGAGGAATGGAGTTTCTCCAGTCGCCCCTTTTTCAGTCGTCCTAATGGCCCAAAGAACATGTGGTAGTTCATCTGCCCATAGGCCGCCTGCTCGTTCAATTTTTTTCTTGAGACCGTCTGAGATGATTTTATTAAAGGCTTCTACCTGGCCGTTTGCTTGTGGACGGCCGACAGATGCAAAGTAATGTCCAATTCCTTGGTCTCCCAACCAGCTTTTGAGAACAGGCGTCTCAAATTGGGGACCATTATCAAAAACCATAGACATGGGAACCCCGAACCGAGTGATGACGTTTTTCCAAATGAATGAAATTACATCTTTCGTCTTGATTCCCTTTACAGCCTCCGCCTCTACCCATTTAGTGAAGTAGTCAACGGCAACAAGTATATACCTTCTGCCGCCTGTAGCAGGCGTATATGGACCCAGAATGTCCATGCCCCACTTAGCAAACGGTAGTGGGCTGTGAATGGTAGTGAGGTCAGTAGCCGGACGGTGAATTAATTTGCCAAACCTTTGGCACTTGTCACATTTTTTCACCATCTCCATTGCATCTGCTTCCAAAGTAGGCCAAAAGTAGCCCTGCCGCCTTGCCCTTTGAGCAAGCATCCTACCACCTATATGGGAAGCACAGAAACCAGAGTGAAGATCATCTAGTATCTCTCGTCCCTTTTCAGGAGTAACACACTTTAAGAAAGGTTGAAGGTGCCCCCTCTTGTGCAGTTCCCCCTGTATCATTTCAAAACAGGAGGCTCGTTTTTTCAGTGATGCCGCCTGTTGAGGATCATCCGGCAGTGTACCGTTTGTCAGATATGCCCTGATTGAATCCATCCAGGTTGAGCTTCTGTCTAGAATTCCAATAGGATTTTCCTCGATGCTTCTCTTCTCCATTACTTCCCAAAACACAGTTCGAGGAGTATCGGAGGAGGCGGATGATGCTAATTTCGAGAGTGCATCTGCCTGGTTGTTTTCTGATCTCGGTACTTGGATCAGATGGAAATCCTCAAGGGAGCCGACTGCTTGTCGGACCGCCTGTAAATATTTGATCATGGCCGGATGTGTTGCTTCGTATTCGCCATTGTACTGACTCACTATCAGTTGTGAATCAGAACAGGCGTCTATTTTCCTTGCCCCGGCCGCCTTACACATGCGGATCCCGGCTAGTAAAGCTTCATATTCTGCCTCATTGTTTGAAGTCTGGAAACTGAAGCGTAGAGCATACTCGAACCTGTCGCCCTCTGGAGATTGACATACGACGCCTGCTCCACAACCGTTTGAAGTAGAGCTTCCGTCCACATATACCTTCCAGACTTGTTCTGGAACTTGAGAGTCAGGAGGACGAGTCATCTCTACAATAAAGTCAGCAAAGGCTTGCCCCTTCACTGCTTTTCTAGGCTCGAAAGTAACTTCGAGACTCTGCATTTCTATGGCCCATTTGATCATTCGTCCGGAGGACTCCATGGTGGTAAGGGGCCGCTTGATCGGTTGGTCGGTATACACGACGACTGCATGTGCCAGAAAGTAGGGCTTCAATTTTTTAACAGCCATGAAGAGTGCAAGACCAAATTTCTCCACTAGGGGATACCTCAACTCGGCATTTTTCAGTACGTGACTGACAAAGTAGACCGGAAGTTGACAGCCGTCCCTTTCAGCAAGGAGCACCGCGCTTAACGCATGATCAGAGACGGCCAGGTACATGTAGAGATTTTCTTTGGGCAAAGGGCTGACCAGCCTTGGCAAGGAATGCAAGTGAACCTTTAATTTCTGGAAGGCGGCCTCAGCATCCGGCCCCCATTCAAACCTTGCCTTTTTCTTAATTGCCTGGAAAAAGTATAGGCATTTGTCGCCTGATCGGCTTAGAAATCTTCCCAAGGCCGCCAGACAACCTGTTAACTTCTGAACCTCTCGGACGGTACGAGGCGACTGCATGTCAATGACCGCCTGTACCTTCTCAGGGTTCGCCTCTATTCCTCTCTGGTTGATAAGGAATCCGAGAAATTTCCCAGACTCAACTCCAAATACACATTTCTTGGGATTGAGCATGACATGGTGCCGCCTGAGTGTGGCGAAAGTTTCTCGGAGGTCCGTCAGATGATCTTTCTGAAGTTTAGTCTTAACAATCATATCATCAATGTATGCCTCGACGTTTCTCCCAATCTGATCAAAGAACACTGTGTTTATCATTCGTTGGAATGTAGCCGGGGCATTCTTAAGACCAAACGGCATGACCGTATAGCAGTATAATCCCTGATCAGTGACGAAGGCCGTCTTCTCCTGATCTTTCTTCCACAAAGGAATTTGATGAAAACCAGAATAGGCGTCCATAAAACTCATCAAGGCATGGCCGGCTGTTGAGTCGACCAGGTTATCAATTTTGGGCAGAGGGTAACTGTCTTTGGGGCACGCCTTGTTCAAGTCTGTGTAGTCTACACACATTCGCCAGGTGCCATTCGGCTTTTTAACAAGTACCACATTTGCAACCCAATCTGGGAAGTAACATTGCCGAATGAACCCTGCATCAAGTAATTTTTTGACTTCGGCGGCGGCCGCCTGACCTCTTTCTTCACCATGGTTCCGCTTCTTTTGCCGTACCGGCTTCTTTTTCGGATCCACAGCGAGTTTGTGTACTGCCAGATCAGGACTAATGCCTGGCATTTCATGGACTTCAAATGCAAAGATGTCCTTGTATTCTTTCAACAGGTTGTGAAAGTCATCACCAAGGTTTCTCAGAGCAGTCGTCCCAACTTTGACTGTTCGGTCAGGGCGGGAGTCGTCTAATATCAGGTCCGTATGCTCACCAGCCGGCTGAGGGCGGAACTCATCCGGCCGGTCCTCTGCCAATGATTGCTATTTTCTTGCCTTTCTGGCGGACTCTGTCTGGGACGCCTTTCTTTTTCTGTCGCCTGTTTCTTGAACAGGCGCACTTTCCTTGACATTGTCAAGGTCTGTTTTTTCTCCACTTGACCCAGTGGCCTTAGCAGTGGGTTTGACATCCGAGAGATAGCACTCTCGGGCCATCCTCTGATCTCCCCTTAGGGAGCCGACTGTTCCATTGTCCCTTTCAAACTTAAGCAGCATAAGTGACGGGATTATAACAGCCTTGGCACTATTCAGGGTTGGGCGACCCAGAATCATGTTGTAGGCAGAGAGTTCCTCTACAACTAGGAATCGGACTACCATGTGTCGTCCTTCCCCTTTTTCGCCCAGGCGGACTGGTAGATCAACTCGTCCCAGTGGGTGGACGACTCCTCCTCCAAACCCTATTAAAGGGTGGGAGGCCGGATGTATGCAGTCCGTCTGATATTTCAGTTTTGACAGACATTTGCTGCTGATGAGATCTGAAGAGCTCCCAGTATCTATGAGGATTCGACCAACTCTCTGGTTGGCCACTTTACATTCAATAACGAGAGGGTCGTCATGCGGCCCCCTTATTCCTCCTAGATCCTCTTCAGTGATGACAATCTCAGGAAATGTATATTTGGACGGTCGTTCTTGGTGAACGGAATTTACATCTAACCGCCTTATATTATCTTTGTTGCCCCTAATAGTGGGGCCGCCTCCTGAGAAGCCGCCTGCAATGGTGTAGACGACTGCATCATCAGTATCGGAACTGTCGGCCTGTTGATTCTTTTTGGCCGACTGCTTTTTTGAGGAAGTATTCCCCGTAGATTTCTTGACATAAGTGTCAAGATCACCTTGATCAGCCAAGCGGTCTAGGTACCGCATGAGACTAATGCAGTCGTTGGTGTGATGACCAATGTCATCATGATAAGCACAGATTTTGTCTTGGTTCCGGTTGCTCGCAGAACCCTTCATGGGGAGCGGTTTCTCAATTGAGAGCCGTCCCTTTATTTCTTTTAGGATAAACTGGTTATCCTTGTTAAACACATACTTTGGGGAGTATGGTTTGAATTCCTTTTTCTTCTTGGCCGGCTGTTTAGAGGAATCAGCCGCCCAGACCCCTTTTCTTTTTTCATCTTTGTTGGACGACTGTTTCTGTCGTCCTTCTCTATTGTCGAACCTCTTCCCGTCCGACTGTTTCATTGTACACAGATCAGTCGCCTGTATATAGGCTTCTGCTTCAATCAAGGCCTCTTGAAGAGTCGCCACCCTTTTTCGAACTAAATCAAATTTGAAGGTAGACCCGTCTTTGAGACCTCTAAAAAAGTCAGTATAAGCTACCTCATCCGGTAACCCTTGAATCTGTATTCTCATCAGGTTGAACCGCCTGATGTAGGAACGAAGCCCCTCCTTTTCACCCTGCTGAATTGTTCCCAAATCAAGGGTCGTTTTCTTCGCAGGGATGTTCATTGCAAAGTTGGAGGCAAATAAGTAAGCAAGCGTCCTGAAACTGTTTACACAACCAGTCGGCAGGTTGCCGAACCATTGCTGTGCAATTCCCTTGAGAGTTGCTGGGAAACACTTGCACCAAGTGGGATCATCCAACCCTTGAAGGTACATCAGGTTGGTGAATGCCATCAGATGGTCTTCCGGGTTAGTAGTGCCATCATAGGCGCCTACTAAAACATTTTTTACTCTGGCCGGCTGAGCGGCTTCAGTAATTTCCTTGGAGAAGGCCGACGGCTGTTCACCAAGTCTAAGCAGCCGTAGCTGCCAGTCCATAGGTTGGACGTTTTTTGCTGCAGGTCCACCAAATGGAGGTGGCTGCATAAAATATTGTTGTTGCGGCACAAATGGCAAATTTGGTACCGCCTGCGCACTATGAAAGCCAGACTGTCGGGAGGTGCCGCCTGACTGACTCTCATGGTACGACTGAGTTGGCCTCATCGAGGCATTTCGCAAACTGTCCTGAAAATTTGAAGTAGAAGCCGACTCTGATAATCGGTCACTCCTCTTCTGCTCTAGCAGGTGCCGAGCATCTGTGAACGTTTGCTTTGACCCGTCCGCCTGAATATGACGAACCGGTTTCCTATTTCCCGTAGGATAACGGAGTTTTGTGAAATCAAGAGCAGACGGCTCCCGCTTCTTAGATTTAGGATGGGGAGTCGCCTCTCGCCCTTGAACTGGCTTCCTCTTGAGTGAAGTGGAAGGTTTTTTGGCCGCCTGCTCTTTGACTGAAGCAGGCGGTTTTTTGTTGATCAACTCTTGGATCTCTCCCTTGAATCCCCTCATGAAGGTCATGAGTTCGTTTCTTGTGATCGGAGCAGACCCATCAGTCGGCTGTTGCCGAGCAAGCGGTGCGCCTGCTGGCTCACTTCCTGTTTGAAGATACTCCCGTTCCCTTATTTCAGTATGACGGGTACGGCGGGCCCTTAGGGTCCCGTCTGGAGCTGTATGAGTTTCAACTTCAAATTCACTTTCGGTATCATGGTCCGACTGAACTTGAGGGTCGTCTAGGGGACGCCTCTCTTCTGGGGTCGGTACAGACTTGGATGCCATCTCTGAAGTACTCTCCCCACAGACGGCGCCAAATGTTTCGGGGTTTTTCTGATGTCCTGCGGGAGAGTTACAATTCCGAGACTGGAACCGGACGCCTGTACCTGCAAAATAACGGAGACTCCTGAGAGCTCCGCCTCCAACGGTCAAGTTAGTACCTGATTAAGGAGTAATTAATACAGAAATTAAAGTAATAAGGTCTCTCTAGGTGAGAGTATTTAATGTAGGTAATCTGCTTTGCTAGCGAGATCAGCCGGTTATTAGTGTGTTCTGTAAATTATTCGGTCCCCCGATTAATGAGGATTAATCGAGTATTTATAGCCTTGGGAAGCGTGCAACTCTCTAGGTTTAAGGTAAACCTAGGGCCGATCGGGCTTCTAGACTGAAATGGGCCTTGATGGCCGGTTGTCCCATTTGGCATGGGTGGACACGTGGCGTGTCTTAAGTGGTCCATGGAGGACGCGTGGCGGAACCTGGTTGGTCCACTTGTCAAACGGTGCTTGGTGGATAAAAATCCCCTAATCAGATTTGACAATCATTTGATTCAAAAAGCTTTGTTTGACTTTCGCTTGATTCAAGTCGCTATTTTGAATGCATTTGAATTTCATTTGATTGAAAAAGCTTTGTTTGAATGTGTTTGATTTTTATTTGATTAAATTAGCTTTATTTGAATGTGATTGACTTTCATTTGAATCAATTAGCTTTGTTTAATGCATTTGACTTTCATTTAATTCAAAAAGCTTTGTTTGAATGTGTTTGACTTTAATTTGATTCAAATAGCTTTGTTTGAATGATTTTGACTTTCACTTGATTTAAATACCTTTTTTGAATGCGTTTGACTTTCATCTTATTCAAATAGCATTTCTTGAATGTGTTTGACTTTCATTTGGTTCAAATAGTTTTGTTTAAATGTGTTTGACTTTCATTTGATTCAATTAGTGATGCGTGCATCAATGTGAACGATGAGCATGTTGAAGAATTATTCCAAGAAAGTCAAGAAAGCATGAATCTATACTTGGAAGCTTCTTCAATAGGTCAAACTTACTATCGGGGGCATCAAGACAAAGCCACGCTTTGTATGGTGGCGTTCTTGGGAGTTCTTGAAGCTTCTTGATAGTTCTTTAAGGTTTCTTTAAAAGCTTTCTTAGGTTTTTGCTTACAAGTTTTTACCTTTCACTTGAAAGGGTTTTTCTTGTTTTAAGCACTTAGGATTTCTAATTGCATTAGGAATTGTTTTAGTCTAGTAGGCGTCAATAATAGCTTGGAGTGCAAGCTTGAGTTAGGATAAAATAGGCAAGTTTTATCTTAAGAGTAGTTAGAGTTTAAGTAGGATTAAATAACTAAATCAAAGTTATCTAAACTTGATTAAGTTATGCAATCCGTGGGTTTTTGTTAGGGGATTAGAATTCTAATTCAAGTGGGATTAGGATAATTGATTGAGTTTATAAATATAGGGTTGTAATCTTCGAATGATATACAAGTTTAATCATACATTCATAATAATATTTCTTATTGCTTTTGTTTAAGTTGGATTACTTAAATTCTTGATTGGTGGATTCCAATTTGCTGTTTTGTTTGTTTTAGTTAAAACAATCACCTAGGTTGATTAATTAGGTGGATTCTTGATTAATTAATCTAAGTTTCTTGCTTAATTCTTGGTGAATTTTCTGTATAGAATTAGGTTAGATTCATATCTTTGTGAGGCTTAGTTTTCGGACTAAAAATCACATCATCTTGGTATCAGAGCACGGTTTCGTAGAAAATAAACTGGTAACGTTTGGCTGGGAATTTTTGAGTGATTCTTTTTGCATTAGTCTCTAAAAACGTCTAGCTATCACCATATAAAATTTCGTAGCTTTTGGTTGAGTAACGAACTCTGTACAGCCTTAAACTTTTGGTGTTGTTGCACTGGGTTGTGGTTGGGAGTCCGGTTTTTTGTTTGCTTCAAGATTCCTTCAAGATTTGATCTTTTAATCAAGATTTTGCATAAACTAAACCTGGTTTGTGTAGGAGCAATGAGTGACGAAGAAATCCCAGGGATTCCAAGGGGTTTGAACCTTGATCAAGCGCATAACTTGCGGAGGGATCGTCAAATAGAGCGATTGTCACAAACAATTGCAAGAAGTATTGGCTAGGCTTGACGAACGTGACAAAACTTCATCTTCAAGGAAGAACAAATCAGTTGCAATTTCTAGTTCAAGTGAAGACGAATATGACAGGAGAAAAGCAAGTAGATCACGACATAAAGATTCATCTTCGAGTGATGAACCTAGAAGGCATAGACGGAAGAACAAGGCCAAAGATGATGACCGAAATATAAGGTTAGATTTTCCGGAATTCAATGGTAGTATGCTAGACCCCGAAAAAATATTTTGAGTGGGTTAGAAGAGCCGAAACACTCTTTGATTACAAGGAGTATGATGAACGAAAGAGGTGCAAACTTGCTGAATTAAAACTCACAGGTTATGCGAGTTTATGGTATGATAATCTCAAGAAAAAGAGACGCAAGGAGGGACGATCCAAGATCACTACTTGGACACAATTGCAGAAATATATGAAGCGTCAATTTGTGCCCCATGAGTACGTGCAAGAAGTGTATCTCAAGATGCAGACTTTTAAGCAAGGAAATCAATCCGTGGAGGCTTATTTGTGTGAGTTTGAGAAACTATGTTTATTGTGTGATTTAGAAGAAATTCTAGAGCACAAAATAGCACGTTTTATTGCAGGTTTGAACGAAAATGTTCAAGAGAAGATTGAATTGCACGAATACTATTCGTTTGAAGAAGTATGCAAGGCGGCCATTAAGGTTGAAAGACAATTCAAGGCCAAGAAGACCTCAAGTGTGAAACCGTTCACACGCACGTTCACAAAGGCTAGTGACGAGCCTACCTTTGATAGGACTTCTCCTAATCCGTATGCTAAAGATAACAAACCCAGAAACGAAGCTAGCAAGAAGGTGACCGAAGATAGAAAATGTTTCAAATGTGGGAGTGTTGGCCACATAGCAAGCAATTGCTACTCAAAACGCACTATGACGGCTCAAGAATGGGAAGAAGAGAAAGCTAGGTGCGAGGGAAATAGTGACATGGAGGTTGTGGTCGAGAAAGAACGTGATTTTGAAGAAGAGGAGGGTAGTGCCGAAGAGGTTGATGGTGAAAACGCAAGGAAAGAGCTTGGTTCTAAGGAGAGCTCTTTCACTCTAAACCTATGCCCGTTGAAGAGAATCAAAGAGAGAAAATCTTTTTAACAAGGTGCAAGGTGGAAGATCGATTGTGTGACGTAATAATAGACTCGGGAAGTTGCACAAATGTGGTGTCTACAACTTTGATCAACAAATTAGAGTGGCCTACAACCGATCACCCAAAACCTTACAAGCTACATTGGCTCAATGATGCTAGTGACGTGAAGGTAACGAAACGAGCCCTAATCACCTTTTCAATTGGCAAATATCATGATAAAGTTTTATGTGATGTATGCCCTATGGATGCTTGTCATATCTTATTGGGTAGACCATGGCAATATGATAGATTTGTCAAGTTTAATGGTAGGACAAATGTGTATATAATTCGAAAAGGAAAGGGGGAAAAATCATATGCATTGAAACCACTTGTTGATCATAGAATTAACCCTAGTTCAAAAGGTGCATATTTAATTGGGGAAAAGGAGTTGGAGAAAGAGATCAACAACAACAATATAGTATATATTATGGTGGCTAACGATGTGCAAGTGAATGAAAGTAAACAAGAAAAGAGGCCCGTGGAATTAGAAGTAGTATTGCAAGAGTATTGTGATGTTTTTCCTAGTGAAATTACCACCGGGATTACCACCAATTCGTGGTATTGAACATCAAATTGATCTTATTCCGGGAGCTCCACTACCTAACAAGGCAGCATATAGAAGTAATCCGGAAGAAACAAAGGAAATGCAACGTCAAAATAGAGGAATTGATGCAAAGAGGCTACGTGAAAGAGAGTATGAGCCCATGTGCCGTGCCTACATTGTTAGTTCCAAAAAAAGATGGGAGTTGGCGTATGTGCATTGATAGTAGGAGTGTGAACAACATAACCATCAAGTATAGATTTCCTATACCTAGACTTGATGATTTGTTAGACGAATTGCATGGTTCAAAGCTATTTTCCAAGATGGCTCATTTCATACCTTGTCACAAAGTGGACGATGCTATGAAAGTGGCGGAATTGTATTTCAAGGAAGTGGTGAGACTACATGGGTTGCCGAACAGTATTGTGAGTGATCGTGATACAAAAGTTCATGAGTTTCTTTTGGAAATCACTATGGAAGTTGGTGGGAACGAAGCTGTTATTTAGTACATCATATCACCCGCAAACGGACGGACAAACGGAGGTAACAAATCGAACTCTTGGTGTGCTTTTACGTGGACTAGTGAGCAAAACACAAAAAAGATTGGGATATTAAGCTTGCTCATGCCGAGTTTGCTTACAATAGATCACCCTACTTATGCCACAAAACACACACCATTCGAAGTTGTTTTATGGTGTCAATCCAAAAATGCCTCATTGATTTAATTGAAATTCCAAAAGGGAAGTGATTCATAAGGATGCCGAGACTAAAATCAAGTACATGATAAAGCTACACGCACAAGTTAGAGCTAGGATTGAACGTGTCAATGAACTCTACAAAGCACGAGCTAACAAGAACAAAAAGCCACAAAGTTTTGAAGTTTGGCGACTTGGTGTGGCTACACTTGAGAAAAGAGAGATTTCCTAACAAACGAAAGAATAAATTGATGCCAAGAAGTGAGGGGCCGTTCAAGATTATTGAGAAGATCAATGAGAATGCATATAAGCTTGAATTGCCGGGAGAATATGGTGTAAGCGCAACATTTAATATTGGGGATTTGGTGAAGTATTTGCCAGATGGTGCTATTGAAGATTTGAGGGCAAATTCTTTTGAAGAAGGGGAGGATGATGCGTGCATCAATGTGAACGATGAGCATGTTGAAGAATTATTCCAAGAAAGTCAAGAAAGCATGAATCTATACTTGGAAGCTTCTTCAATAGGTCAAACTTACTATCGGGGGCATCAAGACAAAGCCACGCTTTGTATGGTGGCGTTCTTGGGAGTTCTTGAAGCTTCTTGATAGTTCTTTAAGGTTTCTTTAAAAGCTTTCTTAGGTTTTTGCTTACAAGTTTTTACCTTTCACTTGAAAGGGTTTTTTCTTGTTTTAAGCACTTAGGATTTCTAATTGCATTAGGAATTGTTTTAGTCTAGTAGGCGTCAATAATAGCTTGGAGTGCAAGCTTGAGTTAGGATAAAATAGGCAAGTTTTATCTTAGAGTAGTTAGAGTTTAAGTAGGATTAAATAACTAAATCAAAGTTATCTAAACTTGATTAAGTTATGCAATCCGTGGGTTTTTGTTAGGGATTAGAATTCTAATTCAAGTGGGATTAGGATAAATTGATTGAGTTTATAAATATAGGGTTGTAATCTTCGAATGATATACAAGTTTAATCATACATTCATAATAATATTTCTTATTGCTTTTGTTTAAGTTGGATTACTTAAATTCTTGATTGGTGGATTCCAATTTGCTGTTTTGTTTGTTTTAGTTAAAACAAATCACCTAGGTTGATTAATTAGGTGGATTCTTGATTAATTAATCTAAGTTTCTTGCTTAATTCTTGGTGAATTTTCTGTATAGAATTAGGTTAGATTCATATCTTTGTGAGGCTTAGTTTTCGGACTAAAAATCACATCAATTAGCTTTGCTTGAATGTGGTTAACTTTCAATTGAGTCAATTTGCTTTGTTGAATGCATTTGACTTTCATTTGATTCAAAAAGTTTTGTTTGACTGTCATATGATTTAATTAGCCTCGTTGAATGCATTTGACAATCATTTGATTCAAAAAGCTTTGTTTGAATTCTTTGGACTTTTTACTTGATTAAATTAGCTTTATTCAAAGCATTTGACTTTCATATGATTTAATTAGCTTTGTTTGAATGTTTTTTGACTTTCATTTGATGCAATTAGCTTTGTCTGAATGTGTTTGACTTTCGTTTGATTTAATTATCTTTTCTGAATGCATTTGACTTTCATTTGATTCAGATAGCATTGTTTGAATGTGTTTGACTTTCATTTGATTCTAATAGCTTTGTTTGAATGTGTTTTGCCTTCCATTGGATTTAATTAGCTTTGTTTGAATGTGGTTGACTTTTAATTGATTCAATTTGATCTGTTGAATGCATTTGACTTTCATTTGATTCAAAAAGATTTGTTTGAATGTGTTTGACTTTCATATGATTCAATTAGTATCGTTGAATGCATTTGACAATCATTTGATTCAAAAAGCTATGTTTAAATTTGTTTGACTTTCACTTGATTCAATTAGCTTTTTTGAAATCATTTGACTTTCTTTTGATTCAAAAAGCTTTGTTTGAATGTGTTTGATTTTCACTTGATTTAATATGCTTTGTTTGAATGTGGTTAACTTTCATTTGATTCAATTAGCTTTGTTTGAATGTGGTTGACTTTCATTTGATTCAATTAGGTTTGTTAGAATGCCATTGACTTTTGTTTGATTTAATTAGGTTTGTTAAAATGCCATTGACATTCATTTGATTCAATTAGCTTTGTTGAATGCATATGACTGTCATTTGATTCAAAAAGCTTTGTTTGAATGTGTTTGAATTTCACTTGATTTAAATTAGCTTTGTTTGAATGTGGTTAACTTTCATTTGATTCAATTAGCTTTGTTTGAATGTGGTTGACTTTCATTTGATTCAATTAGCTTTGTTTAATGCATTTGACTTTCATTTAATTCAAAAAGCTTTGTTTGAATGTGTTTGACTTTAATTTGATTCAAATAGTTTTGTTTGAATGATTTTGACTTTCACTTGATTTAAATACCTTTTTTGAATGCGTTTGACTTTCATCTTATTCAAATAGCATTTCTTGAATGTGTTTGACTTTCAATTGGTTCAAATAGCTTTGTTTAAATGTGTTTGACTTTCATTTGATTCAATTAGCTTTGCTTGAATGTGGTTAACTTTCAATTGAGCCAATTTGCTTTGTGGAATGCATTTGACTTTCATTTGATTCAAAAAGTTTTGTTTGACTGTCATTTGATTCAATTAGCCTCGTTGAATGCATTTGACAATCATTTGATTCAAAAAGCTTTGTTTTAATTCTTTGGACTTTTAGTTGATTCAATTAGCTTTTTTGAAAGCATTTGACTTTCATATGATTTAATTAGCTTTGTTTGAATGTTTTTGACTTTCATTTGATGCAATTAGCTTTGTCTGAATGTGTTTGACTTTCGTTTGATTTAATTATCTTTTTTGAATGCATTTGACTTTCATTTGATTCAGATAGCATTGTTTGAATGTGTTAGACTTTCATTTGATTCTAATAGCTTTGTTTGAATGTGTTTGCCTTCCATTGGATTTAATTAGCTTTGTTTGAATGTGGTTGACTTTTAATTGATTCAATTTGATCTGTTGAATGCATTTGACTTTCATTTGATTCAAAAAGATTTGTTTGAATGTGTTTGACTTTCATATGATTCAACTAGTATCGTTGAATGCATTTGACAATCATTTGGTTCAAAAAGCTATGTTTAAATTTGTTTGACTTTCACTTGATTCAAGTAGCTTTTTTGAAATCATTTGACTTTCTTTTGATTCAAAAAGCTTTGTTTGAATGTGTTTGATTTTCACTTGATTTAATATGCTTTGTTTGAATGTGGTTAACTTTCATTTGATTCAATTAGCTTTGTTTGAATGTGGTTGACTTTCATTTGATTCAATTAGGTTTGTTAGAATGCCATTGACTTTCGTTTGATTTAATTAGGTTTGTTAGAATGCCATTGACTTTCATTTGATTCAATTAGCTTTGGTGAATGCATATGACTTTCATTTGATTCAAAAAGCTTTGTTTGAATGTGTTTGACTCTCATTTGATTCAATTAGCATCGTTGAACGCATTTGACAGTCATTTGATTCAAAAAGCTTTGTTTGAATTACCTAGACTTTCACTTGATTCAATTAGCTTTTTTGAATGGATTTAACTTTCATTTGATTTAAAAAGCTTGTTTAAATGTGTTTGACTTTCACTTGATTTAATTACTTTTTTTTAATTGCATTTGACTTTCAGTTGATTCAAAAAGATTTGTTTGAATGTGCTTGACTTTCATATGATTCAATTAGCATCGTTGAATGGATTTGACAATCATTTGATTCAAAAAGCTTTGTTTGACTTTCACTTGATTCAAATCGCTATTTTGAATGCATTTGAATTTCATTTGATTGAAAAAGCTTTGTTTGAATGTGTTTGATTTTTATTTGATTAAATTAGCTTTATTTGAATGTGATTGACTTTCATTTGAATCAATTAGCTTTGTTTAATGCATTTGACTTTCATTTAATTCAAAAAGCTTTGTTTGAATGTGTTTGACTTTAATTTGATTCAAATAGCTTTGTTTGAATGATTTTGACTTTCACTTGATTTAAATACCTTTTTTGAATGCGTTTGACTTTCATCTTATTCAAATAGCATTTCTTGAATGTGTTTGACTTTCATTTGGTTCAAATAGTTTTGTTTAAATGTGTTTGACTTTCATTTGATTCAATTAGCTTTGCTTGAATGTGGTTAACTTTCAATTGAGTCAATTTGCTTTGTTGAATGCATTTGACTTTCATTTGATTCAAAAAGTTT
>NW_018742290.1:0-46985 GCF_001683475.1 Chenopodium quinoa | reverse complement strand
TTCAAACAAAGCTATTTTAATCGAGAGAAAGTCAATTACATTCTACAAAGCTAATTGAATCAAATGAATGTCAAACACATTCAAACAAAGCTATTTGAATCAAATGAAAGTCAAACACATTCAAACAAAGATATTTGAATCAAATGAGAGTCAAATACATTAAAACAAAGCTAATTAAATCAAATAAAAGTCTAATACATTCTACAAAGCTAATTGAATTAAATTAAAGTCAAACACATTCAAAAAAGCTAATTGAATCAAATGAAAGTCAAACACATTCAAACAAAGATTTCGAATCAAATGAAAGTCAAACACATTCAAACAAAGCTAATTGAATCAAATGAAAGTCAAACACATTCAAACAAAGCTATTTTAATAAAATGAATGTCAAATAAATTCTACAAAGCTAATTGAATCAAATGAAAGTCAAACACATTCAAATAAAGCTATTTGAATCAAATGATAGTCAAATACATTCTACAAAGCTAATTGAATCAAATGAAAGTCAAACACATTCAAACAAAGCTAATTAAATCAAATAAAAGTCAAATACATTCTACAAAGCTAATTGAATCATATAAAAGTCAAATACATTCAAACAAAGCTAATTGAATCAAATGGAAGTCAAATACATTCTACAAAGCTAATTGAGTCAATTCAAACAAGCTAATTGAATTTAAAGAAAGTCAAAACATTCAAATAAAGCTTTCGAATCAAGTGAAAGTCAAATACATTCTACAAAGCTAATTGAAACAAATGAAAGTCAAACACATTCAAACAAAGCTATTTGAATCAAATGAAAGTCAAATACATTCTACTAAGCTAATTGAATCAAATGAAAGTCAAACACATTCAAACAAATCTATTTGAATCAAATGACAGTCAAATACATTCTACAAATCTAATTGTATCAAATGAAAGTCAAATACGTTCTACAAAGAAGTCAAAACGCAATCAAATAAAGCTATTTGAGTCAAATGAAAGTCAAACACATTCAAACAAAGTTGTTTAAACTAAATGAAAGTGAAATGTATTCTTCAAAGCTAATTGAATCAAATGAAAGTTAAACGCATTCAAACAAAGCTATTTGAATCAAATGAAAGTCAAACACATTCAAACAAAGCTAATTGAATCAAATGAAAGTCAAATACATTCAAACAAGCTAATTGAATCAAATGAAAGTCAAACACATTCAAACAAAGCTAATTGAATCAAATGAAAGTCAAGCACATTCAAACAAAGCTATTTTAATCGAATGAAAGTCAATTACATTCTACAAAGCTAATGAATCAAATGAAAGTCAAACACATTCAAAAAAGCTATTTGAATTAAATGAAAGTCAAACACATTCAAACAAAGCTATTTGAATCAAATGAGAGTCAAATACATTAAAACAAAGCTAATTAAATCAAATAAAAGTCTAATACATTCTACAAAGCTAATTTAATTAAATTAAACACATTCAAACAAAGCTAATTGAATCAAATGAAAGTCAAACACATTCAAACAAAGATTTCGAATCAAATGAAAGTCAAATACATTCTACAAAGCTCATTGAATCAAATGAAAGTCAAACACATTCAAACAAAGCTATTTTAATAAAATGAATGTCAAATAAATTCTACAAAGCTAATTGAATCAAATGAAAGTCAAACACATTCAAATAAAGCTATTTGAATCAAATGAAAGTCAAATACATTCTACAAAGCTAATTAAATCAAATGAAAGTCAAACACATTCAAACAAAGCTAACTAAATCAAACAAAAGTTAAATACATTCTACAAAGCTAATTGAATCATATAAAAATCAAAGACATTCAAACAAAGCTAATTGAATCAAATGGAAGTCAAATACATTCTACAAAGCTAATTGAATTAAATTAAAGTCAAACACATTCCAAACAAGCAAATTGTATTTAAAGAAAGTCAAACACATTCAAATAAAGCTTTCGAATCAAGTGAAAGTCAAATACATTCTACAAAGCTAATTGAAACAAATGAAAGTCAAACACATTCAAACAAAGCTATTTGAATCAAATGAAAGTCAAATACATTCTACTAAGCTAATTGAATCAAATGAAAGTCAAACACATTCAAACAAAGCTATTTGAATCAAATGAGAGTCAAATACAAACAAAGCTAATTAATCAAATAAAGGTCTAATAGCTAATTGAATTAAATTAACACATTCAAACAAAGCTAATTGAATCAAATGCAAACACATTCAAACAAAGCTAATTGAATCAAATGAAAGTCAAGCACATTCAAACAAAGCTATTTTAATCGAATGAAAGTAAATTACATTCAACAAAGCTAATTGAATCAAATAAAAGTCAAACACATTCAAACAAAGCTAATTGAATCAGATGACATTCAAGCACATTCAAACAAAGCTATTTTAATCAAATGAAAGTCAAATACATTCTACAAAGCTAATTGAATCAAATGAAAGTCAAACACATTCAAACAAAGCTATTTGAATCAAATGAAAGTCAAACACATTCAAACAAAGCTATTTGAATCAAATGAGAGTCAAATACATTAAAACAAAGCCAATTAAATCAAATAAAAGTCTAATACATTCTACAAAGCTAATTGAATTAAATTAAAGTCAAACACATTCAAACAAAGCTAATTGAATCAAATGAAAGTCAAACACATTCAAACAAAGATTTCAAATCAAATGATAGTCAAATACATCTACAAAGCTAATTGAATCAAATGAAAGTCAAACATTCAAATAAAGCTATTTCAATCAAATGAAAGTCAAATACATTCTACAAAGCTAATTGAATCAAATGAAAGTCAAACATATTCAAACAAAGCTATTTGAATCAAATGATAGTCAAATAAATTTAAACAAAGCTAATTAAATCAAATAAAAGTAAAATACATTCTACAAAGCTAATTGAATCAAATAAAGTTAAACACATTCAAACAAAGCCGTTTAAATCAAATGAAAGTCAAACACATTTAAAAAAAGCTTTTTAATTTAAATGAAAGTCAAACACATTCAAACAAAGCTATATAAATCAAATGAAAGTGAAATGCATTCTACAAAGCAAATTGAATTAAATGAAATTCAAACACATTTAAACAAAGCTATTTGAATCAAATGACAGTAAAATACATTTGATGTGGATTTAAACCCCTTAACTTAATAAAGAATCTAAAATCACACAAGTAACACAAGCCCTTCGAATTTCCTAAGAAAATCGAACAACTTAAGAATAACGAACCGGATATGACTTTGAAAACGACCACTCCTGGAACGAATTCAACGCCTCTCAAATTACCTAGACCACTCCTGGAACTAAGTACTTTGATGAACAAAACTTAGACTACTCCTAGAACTAAGAATTGAACGTTCTAATTATCAAAACAACTCCTTGAATTGAAAACTAGCAAAAAGAATTTGTAAGCAATTAAGCAAAACAAACAATAAACTTGTATTGAATTTTCTGGTTTTGGTTGTGTATACAAAGCCACGAAAAATCCCTTATTTATAGACTAAACTAACTATTCCTAAGTCTATTCGAACTAGGAAAAAAAAACCCTAGCCTTGATCCCCAAGTATCCTAGATAGAATAGGAAAACCAATTCTAATGGAACTAGAAACTAGTAATAAGACTAGTTCTAATTAAACTAAAAACTTCTTAAAACAATTCCTAATTGACTTAGAAATTATTTTAAACTAAAATAACAGAATTAGAAGATTCCTAATTGCTTAAACCAAGAAAAAACCCTTTCAAGTGAAAGGTAAAAACTTGCAAGCAAAAACTCTAGAAAAAACTAAGTTAGGAAAATCTTTCTTTTCGTACTGCCGCCGAACCACCACCTCACGCGCCGCCATCATCGACACGCGCCCCACCGCCGTGTAGCTGGACTCAGGCCGGAGCTAGGGAGCCGGCGCGTGGCACCCAGATCGGCGCGTCGCCGCCGCTGCCGTCGTCGGAACCCAACTGGACCTTGACTTCTTCTTCAATGGCTGCGCATGTTAACCATTCTTGATTCTTTACTCCAAGCTCAAACCCTATTGCCTTAAAACCAATATGATTGGCTCTTCAAAAGAATTTCCCTCTTGATCCACATCATTCTCCCCTCTTCAAAAGAATTTGTCCTCAAATTCGCATCATCCATGTAAGGAGAACAATTCCATGAAACCATCCAAATTCGACGAATACAAGCCAAAAGAACTATTACCTCAACGCTAGCAATTTTAAGCAATGTAACAACATCACCACGAGCAAGGCAATATTTTAGAAACAACCAATTCTCAATTTGGTCCTTGGTCTTCGAAGTTGACCATAAGAACACTTTAGGCTTCATGATATTTTTCTCATGTATGACTAACAATTTCTTCTCTTTATGCATGCCTAATGAATCCACCACTTCTAAAGAAACCATTAAATTATTATCTTGATTCACGAATGGCTCCTCAATAGTATCAAAAACCTTTTCCGAACCACCATTGGTAGATCATTATGAATAATCTGATCTTGAACAACGTCACACACAATTGGAACATCAATTGTTTCACTCACCTTTTCTTCGAGCTCTTTAGCACCTACATGTTCCTCTTCCTTATCCTTTTGACAATCTTCCTCCATCTCTTTAACTTTAACGCGGCATGGAATAATAGTTAAAGGAATAAGTTTGAACCTCTTGTTTCCCACCTTGACCGAATATGTGTTGGCCACACCATCATGTTTAACATGTCGATCAAATTGCCATGGTCTTCCTAAAAGAACGTGACAAGCACTCATAGGAATCACATCGCACCATAATTCTTCCTTGTAATTGCCAATGGAGAAATTCACCAAAGCTTGTTGTTCTACATGAAAACCCATAGAATTATCTAGCCAACCCAACTTATATGGTTTTTCATGATCTCTTGTAGGAAGTTGGAGTTTAGTAACCATCTCTGTAGACGCTACATTGGTACACGAACCACTATCAATGATCACCCTACAAGTTCTATCAACAACTTTGCATCGAGTATGAAACAAACTATCTTGTTGACCTTGAAAAATAATTTCTTCATGTAAATTCAGTCGCTCCATAAGCATATGTTTGTTACCAAAGCCAAAATCTACGTTATCATCTTCATGTTTTTTCTTCTTTTTATGACCTTGAAGTAACTTTGCAAATTCATCCATAGATTTTCGGATCCCTTCCTCCATAATTATGTGAAAAAAACAGAAATAAAAGAACCCTTATCCACACAGGTATATCCCACAAAAATCTGATGTGATTTTTAGTCGAAAACTAAGCCTCACAAAGATATGAATCTAACCTAATTCTATACAGAAAATTCACCAAGAATTAAGCAAGAAACTTAGATTAATTAATCAAGAATCCACCTAATTAATCAACCTAGGTGATTGTTTTAACTAAAACAAACAAAACAGCAAATTGGAATCCACCAATCAAGAATTTAAGTAATCCAACTTAAACAAAAGCAATAAGAAATATTATTATGAATGTATGATTAAACTTGTATATTATTCGAAGATTACAACCCTATATTTATAAACTCAATCAATTATCCTAATCCCACTTGAATTAGAATTCTAATCCCCTAACAAAAACCCACGGATTGCATAACTTAATCAAGTTTAGATAACTTTGATTTAGTTATTTAATCCTACTTAAACTCTAACTACTCTTAAGATAAAACTTGCCTATTTTATCCTAACTCAAGCTTGCACTCCAAGCTATTATTGACGCCTACTAGACTAAAACAATTCCTAATGCAATTAGAAATCCTAAGTGCTTAAAACAAGAAAAACCTTTCAAGTGAAAGGTAAAAACTTGTAAGCAAAAACCTAAGAAAGCTTTTAAAGAAACCTTAAAGAACTATCAAGAAGCTTCAAGAACTCCCAAGAACGCCACCATACAAAGCGTGGCTTTGTCTTGATGCCCCCGATAGTAAGTTTGACCTATTGAAGAAGCTTCCAAGTATAGATTCATGCTTTCTTGACTTTCTTGGAATAATTCTTCAACATGCTCATCGTTCACATTGATGCACGCATCATCCTCCCCTTCTTCAAAAGAATTTGCCCTCAAATCTTCAATAGCACCATCTGGCAAATACTTCACCAAATCCCCAATATTAAATGTTGCGCTTACACCATATTCTCCCGGCAACTCAAGCTTATATGCATTCTCATTGATCTTCTCAATAATCTTGAACGGCCCCTCACTTCTTGGCATCAATTTATTCTTTCGTTTGTTAGGAAATCTCTCTTTTCTCAAGTGTAGCCACACCAAGTCGCCAACTTCAAAACTTTGTGGCTTTTTGTTCTTGTTAGCTCGTGCTTTGTAGAGTTCATTGACACGTTCAATCCTAGCTCTAACTTGTGCGTGTAGCTTTATCATGTACTTGATTTTAGTCTCGAAAGCCGTCTTCCATTCATCTCCTTCCCTCATGCGTATTTGATGATAGCCACTCATAAGATCAATCTTGGAAAATAGCTTTGAACCATGCAATTCGTCTAACAAATCATCAAGTCTAGGTATAGGAAATCTATACTTGATGTTATGTTGTTCACACTCCTACTATCAATGCACATACGCCAACTCCATCTTTTTTTGGAACTAACAATGTAGGCACGGCACATGGGCTCATACTCTCTTTCACGTAGCCTCTTTGCATCAATTCCTCTATTTTGACGTTGCATTTCCTTTGTTTCTTCCGGATTACTTCTATATGCTGCCTTGTTAGGTAGTGGAGCTCCCGGAATAAGATCAATTTGATGTTCAATACCACGAATTGGTGGTAATCCCGGTGGTAATTCACTAGGAAAAACATCACAATACTCTTGCAATACTACTTCTAATTCCACGGGCCTCTTTTCTTGTTTACTTTCATTCACTTGCACATTGTTAGCCACCATAATATATACTATATTGTTGTTGTTGATCTCTTTCTCCAACTCCTTTTCCCCAATTAAATATGCACCTTTTGAACTAGGGTTAATTCTATGATCAACAAGTGGTTTCAATGCATATGATTTTTCCCCCTTTCCTTTTCGAATTATATACACATTTGTCCTACCATTAAACTTGACAAATCTATCATATTGCCATGGTCTACCCAATAAGATATGACAAGCATCCATAGGGCATACATCACATAAAACTTTATCATGATATTTGCCAATTGAAAAGGTGATTAGGGCTCGTTTCGTTACCTTCACGTCACTAGCATCATTGAGCCAATGTAGCTTGTAAGGTTTTGGGTGATCGGTTGTAGGCCACTCTAATTTGTTGATCAAAGTTGTAGACACCACATTTGTGCAACTTCCCGAGTCTATTATTACGTCACACAATCGATCTTCCACCTTGCACCTTGTAAAAAAGATTTTCTCTCTTTGATTCTCTTCAACGGGCATAGGTTTAGAGTGAAGAGCTCTCCTTAGAACCAAGCTCTTTCCTTGCGTTTCACCATCAACCTCTTCGGCACTACCCTCCTCTTCTTCAAAATCACGTTCTTTCTCGACCACAACCTCCATGTCACTATTTCCCTCGCACCTAGCTTTCTCTTCTTCCCATTCTTGAGCCGTCATAGTGCGTTTTGAGTAGCAATTGCTTGCTATGTGGCCAACACTCCCACATTTGAAACATTTTCTATCTTCGGTCACCTTCTTGCTAGCTTCGTTTCTGGGTTTGTTATCTTTAGCATACGGATTAGGAGAAGTCCTATCAAAGGTAGGCTTGTCACTAGCCTTTGTAAACGTGCGTGTGAACGGTTTCACACTTGAGGTCTTCTTGGCCTTGAATTGTCTTTCAACCTTAATGGCCGCCTTGCATACTTCTTCAAACGAATAGTATTCGTGCAATTCAATCTTCTCTTGAACATTTTCGTTCAAACCTGCAATAAAACGTGCTATTTTGTGCTCTAGAATTTCTTCTAAATCACACAATAAACATAGTTTCTCAAACTCACACAAATAAGCCTCCACGGATTGGTTTCCTTGCTTAAAAGTCTGCATCTTGAGATACACTTCTTGCACGTACTCATGGGGCACAAATTGACGCTTCATATATTTCTGCAATTGTGTCCAAGTAGTGATCTTGGATCGTCCCTCCTTGCGTCTCTTTTTCTTGAGATTATCATACCATAAACTCGCATAACCTGTGAGTTTTAATTCAGCAAGTTTGCACCTCTTTCGTTCATCATACTCCTTGTAATCAAAGAGTGTTTCGGCTCTTCTAACCCACTCAAAATATTTTTCGGGGTCTAGCATACTACCATTGAATTCCGGAAAATCTAACCTTATATTTCGGTCATCATCTTTGGCCTTGTTCTTCCGTCTATGCCTTCTAGGTTCATCACTCGAAGATGAATCTTTATGTCGTGATCTACTTGCTTTTCTCCTTTCATATTCGTCTTCACTTGAACTAGAAATTGCAACTGATTTGTTCTTCCTTGAAGATGAAGTTTTGTCACGTTCGTCAAGCCTAGCCAATACTTCTTGCAATTGTTGTGACAATCGCTCTATTTGACGATCCCTCCGCAAGTTATGCGCTTGATCAAGGTTCAAACCCCTTGGAATCCCTGGGATTTCTTCGTCACTCATTGCTCCTACACAAACCAGGTTGGTTATGCAAAAATCTTGATTAAAAGATCAAATCTTGAAGGAATCTTGAAGCAAACAAAAACCGGACTCCCAACCACAACCCAGTGCAACAACACCAAAGGTTTAAGGCTGTACAGAGTTCGTTACTCAACCAAAAGCTACGAAATTTTATATGGTGATAGCTAGACGTTTTTAGAGACTAATGCAAAAAGAATCACTCAAAAATTCCCAGCCAAACGTTACCAGTTAATTTTCTACCGAAACCTGGCTCTGATACCAAGATGATGTGATTTTTAGTCCGAAAACTAAGCCTCACAAAGATATGAATCTAACCTAATTCTATACAGAAAATTCACCAAGAATTAAGCAAGAAACTTAGATTAATTAATCAAGAATCCACCTAATTAATCAACCTAGGTGATTGTTTTAACTAAAACAAACAAAACAGCAAATTGGAATCCACCAATCAAGAATTTAAGTAATCCAACTTAAACAAAAGCAATAAGAAATATTATTATGAATGTATGATTAAACTTGTATATTATTCGAAGATTACAACCCTATATTTATAAACTCAATCAATTATCCTAATCCCACTTGAATTAGAATTCTAATCCCCTAACAAAAACCCACGGATTGCATAACTTAATCAAGTTTAGATAACTTTGATTTAGTTATTTAATCCTACTTAAACTCTAACTACTCTTAAGATAAAACTTGCCTATTTTATCCTAACTCAAGCTTGCACTCCAAGCTATTATTGACGCCTACTAGACTAAAACAATTCCTAATGCAATTAGAAATCCTAAGTGCTTAAAACAAGAAAAACCCTTTCAAGTGAAAGGTAAAAACTTGTAAGCAAAAACCTAAGAAAGCTTTTAAAGAAACCTTAAAGAACTATCAAGAAGCTTCAAGAACTCCCAAGAACGCCACCATACAAAGCGTGGCTTTGTCTTGATGCCCCCGATAGTAAGTTTGACCTATTGAAGAAGCTTCCAAGTATAGATTCATGCTTTCTTGACTTTCTTGGAATAATTCTTCAACATGCTCATCGTTCACATTGATGCACGCATCAAAATCGCAACACAACTTGGAACAAAATCGCACACAACGAGCAATAAGTATTAAATCGGACCAAAACTGACACAGTTGCGGAAAACAGTCCAGTTTAATAGCAAACGAACTCGAAAAATTCCGAAATTTCACAGGCAGAAATTAGACAAAATTTCACCCAAAATCAAAAAAAAGAATCACCTGAAAAGACCTTGTAACGAAGGAGAACGAGCCTTCTGAAGTTGACAGAAAAACTGGTTATCCGAGAACAAGTGCGATTTGATGAACGAATTGTTGAACGATCAAAACCCCTGAAATCTGATACCAATTTGATGTGGATTTAAACCCCTTAACTTAATAAAGAATCTAAAATCACACAAGTAACACAAGCCCTTCGAATTTCCTAAGAAAATCGAACAACTTAAGAATAACGAACCGGATATGACTTTGAAAACGACCACTCCTGGAACGAATTCAACGCCTCTCAAATTACCTAGACCACTCCTGGAACTAAGTACTTTGATGAACAAAACTTAGGCTACTCCTAGAACTAAGAATTGAACGTTCTAATTATCAAAACAACTCCTTGAATTGAAAACTAGCAAAAGAATTTGTAAGCAATTAAGCAAAACAAACAATAAACTTGTATTGAATTTTCTGGTTTTGGTTGTGTATACAAAGCCACGAAAAATCCCTTATTTATAGACTAAACTAACTATTCCTAAGTCTATTCGAACTAGGAAAAAAACCCTAGCCTTGATCCCCAAGTATCCTAGATAGAATAGGAAAACCAATTCTAATGGAACTAGGAAACTAGTAATAAGACTAGTTCTAATTAAACTAAAACTTCTTAAAACAATTCCTAATTGACTTAGAAATTATTTTAAACTAAAATAACAGAAATTAAGAAGATTCCTAATTGCTTAAACCAAGAAAAACCCTTTCAAGTGAAAGGTAAAAACTTGCAAGCAAAAACTCTAGAAAAAAACTAAGTTAGGAAAATCTTTCTTTTCGTACTGCCGCCGAACCACCACCTCACGCGCCGCCATCATCGACACGCGCCCCACCGCCGTGTAGCTGGACTCAGGCCGGAGCTAGGGAGCCGGCGCGTGGCACCCAGATCGGCGCGTCGCCGCCGCTGCCGTCGTCGGAACCCAACTGGACCTTGACTTCTTCTTCAATGGCTGCGCATGTTAACCATTCTTGATTCTTTACTCCAAGCTCAAACCCTATTGGCCTTAAAACCAATATGATTGGCTCTTCAAAAGAATTTCCCTCTTGATCCACATCAACATTCTACAATGCTATTTGAATCAAATGAAAGTCAAATACATTCTACAAAGCTAATTGAATCAAATGAAAGTCAAAGACATTCAAACAAAGCTAATTGAATCAAATGAAAGTCAAAGACATTCAAACAAAGCTAATTGAATCAAATGAAAGTCAAACACATTCAAAAAAGCTAATTGAAACAAATGAAAGTCAAACAAATTCAAACAATGCCTTTTAAATTAAATGAAAGTCAAACACATTCAAACAAAGCTATATAAATCAAATGAAAGTGAAATGCAATCTACAAAGCAAATTGAATCAAATGAAAGTCAAACACATTCAAACAAAGCTATTTTAATAAAATGAATGTCAAATACATTCTACAAAGCTAATTGAATCAAATGAAAGTCAAACACATTCAAATAAAGCTATTTGAATCAAATGAAAGTCAAATACATTCTACAAAGCTAATTGAATCAAATGAAAGTCAAACACATTCAAACAAAGCTAATTAAATCAACTAAAAGTCAAATACATTCCACAAAGATAATTGAATCATATAAAAGTCAAATACATTCAAACAAAGATAATTGAATTAAATTAAAGTCAAACACATTCAAAACAAACTAATTGAATTTAACGAAAGTCAAACAAATTCAAATAAAGCTTTCGAATCAAGTGAAAGTCAAATACATTCTATAAAGCTAATTGAAACAAATGAAAGTCAAACACATTCAAACAAAGCTATTTGAATCAAAAGAAAGTCAAATACATTCTACTAAGCTAATTGAATCAAATGAAAGTCAAACACATTCAAACAAAGCTATTTGAATCAAATGACAGTCATTTACATTCTACAAAGCTAACTGTATCAAATGAAAGTCAAACACATTCAAAAAAAGTTATTTAAATCAAATAGAAGTGAAATGCATTCTACAAAGCTAATTGAATCAAATGAAAGTTAAACACATTCAAACAAAGCTAATTGAATCAAATGAAAGTCAAACACATTCAAATAAAGCTATTTGAATCAAAAGAAAGTCAAATACGTTCTAACAAAACTAATTGAATCAAATGAAAGTCAAACACATTCAAACAATGACTTTAAATCAAATGAAAGTCAAACATATTCAAAAAAAGCTTTTTAATTTAAATGAAAGTCAAACACATTCAAACAAAGGTATATAAATCAAATGAAAGTGAAATGCATTCTACAAAGCAAATTGAATCAAAAGAAAGTCAAACACATTCAAACAAAGCTATTTGAATCAAATGAAAGTCAAATACATTCTACAAAGCAAATTGAATCAAATGAAAGTCAAACACATTCAAACAAAGCTATTTGAATCAAATGAAAGTCAAATACATTCTACGAAGCTAATTGAATTAATGAAAGTCAAACACATTCAAACAAAGCTAATTGAATCAAATGAAAGTCAAACACATTCAAACAATGCCTTTTAAATCAAATAAAAGTCAAACACCTTCAAACAAATCTTTCGAATCAAATGAAAGTCAAATACATTCTACAAAGCTAATTTAATCAAATAAAAGTCAAATACATTCTAAAAAGCTAATTGAATCAAATGAAAGTCAAACACATTCAAACAAAGCTAATTGAATCAAATGAAAGTCAAACACCTTCAAACAAATCTTTCGAATCAAATGAAAGTCAAATACATTCTACAAAGCTAATTGAATCAAATGAAAGTCAAACACATTCAAACAAAGCTATTTGAATCAATTAAAAAACAAACACATTCAAACAAAGTTATTTAAATCAAATGAAAGTGAAATGCATTCTACAAAGCAAATTGAATCAAATGAAAGTCAAACACATTCATACAAAGCTAAATGAATCAAATAAAGTTAAACACATTCAAACAAAGCTAATTGAATCATATGAATGTCAAACACATTCAAACAAAGCTAATTGAATCAAATAAAAGTCAAACACATTCAAACAAAGCTATTTGAATCAAATGAAAGTCAAATACATTCTTCAAAGCTAATTGGATCAAATGAAAGTCAAACACATTCAAACAAAGTAATTTGATTCAAATGAAAGTTAAATACATTCTACAAAGCTAATTGAATTAAATGAAAGTCAAACACATTCAAGCAAAGCTAAATGAATCAAATGAAAGTCAAACACTTTCGAACAAAGCTAATTGAATCATATGAAAGTCAAATACATTCTACAAAGCTAATTGAATCAAATGAAAGTCAATAACATTCAAACAAAGCTATTTGAATCAAATGAATGTCAAATATATTCTACATAGCTATTTGAATCAAATGAAAGTCAAATACATTCTACAAAGCTATTTGAATCAAATGAGAGTCAAATACATTCAAACAAAGCAAATTAAATCAAATAAAAGTCAAATACATTCTACAAAGCTAATTGAATCAATTGAAAGTCAAACACATTTAAACAAAGCTATTTGAATCAAATGAAAGTCAAATACATTCTACAAAGCAAATTGAATCAAATGAAAGTCAAACACATTCAAACAAAGCTATTTGAATCAAATGAAAGTCAAATACATTCTACGAAGCTAATTGAATTAATGAAAGTCAAACACATTCAAACAAAGCTAATTGAATCAAATGAAAGTCAAACACATTCAAACAATGCCTTTTAAATCAAATAAAAGTCAAACACCTTCAAACAAATCTTTCGAATCAAATGAAAGTCAAATACATTCTACAAAGCTAATTTAATCAAATAAAAGTCAAATACATTCTAAAAAGCTAATTGAATCAAATGAAAGTCAAACACATTCAAACAAAGCTAATTGAATCAAATGAAAGTCAAACACCTTCAAACAAATCTTTCGAATCAAATGAAAGTCAAATACATTCTACAAAGCTAATTGAATCAAATGAAAGTCAAACACATTCAAACAAAGCTATTTGAATCAATTAAAAAACAAACACATTCAAACAAAGTTATTTAAATCAAATGAAAGTGAAATGCATTCTACAAAGCAAATTGAATCAAATGAAAGTCAAACACATTCATACAAAGCTAAATGAATCAAATAAAGTTAAACACATTCAAACAAAGCTAATTGAATCATATGAATGTCAAACACATTCAAACAAAGCTAATTGAATCAAATAAAAGTCAAACACATTCAAACAAAGCTATTTGAATCAAATGAAAGTCAAATACATTCTTCAAAGCTAATTGGATCAAATGAAAGTCAAACACATTCAAACAAAGTAATTTGATTCAAATGAAAGTTAAATACATTCTAAAAAGCTAATTGAATTAAATGAAAGTCAAACACATTCAAGCAAAGCTAAATGAATCAAATGAAAGTCAAACACTTTCGAACAAAGCTAATTGAATCATATGAAAGTCAAATACATTCTACAAAGCTAATTGAATCAAATGAAAGTCAATAACATTCAAACAAAGCTATTTGAATCAAATGAAAGTCAAATATATTCTACATAGCTATTTGAATCAAATGAAAGTCAAATACATTCTACAAAGCTATTTGAATCAAATGAGAGTCAAATACATTCAAACAAAGCAAATTAAATCAAATAAAAGTCAAATACATTCTACAAAGCTAATTGAATCAATTGAAAGTCAAACACATTTAAACAAAGCTATTGGAATCAAATAAAAGTCAAATACATTCTACAAAGCAAATTGAATCAAATGAAAGTCAAACACATTCAAACAAAGCTATTTGAATCAAATGAAAGTCAAATACATTCTACGAAGCTAATTGAATCCATGAAAGTCAAACACATTCAAACAAATCTAATTGAATCAAATGAAAGTCAAACACATTCAAACAATGCCTTTTAAATCAAATGAAAGTCAAACACCTTCAAACAAATCTTTCGAATCAAATGAAAGTCAAATACATTCAAACAAAGCTATTTGAATCAAATGAGAGTCAAATACATTCAAACAAAGCTAATTAAATCAAATTAAAGTAAAATATATTCTACAAAGCTAATTGAATCAAATGAAAGTCAAACACATTCAAACAAAGCTAATTGAATCAAATGAGAGTCAAATGCATTCACACAAAGCTAATTAAATCAAATAAAAGTAAAATACATTCTGTAAAGCTAATTGAATCAAATTAAAAGTCAAACACATTTAAACAAAGCCTTTTAAATCAAATGAAAGTCAAACACATTCAAAAAAAGCTTTTTAATTTAAATTAAAATCAAACACATTCAAACAAAGCTATATAAGTAAAATGAAAGTGAAATGCATTCTACAAAGCAAATTAAATCACATGAAAGTCAAATACATTCAAACAAAGCTATTTGAATCTAATGAAAGTAAAATACATTCTACAAAGCTAATTGGATCAAATGAAAGTCAAACACATTCAAACAAAGCTATTTAAATCAAATGGAAGTCAAATACATTCTACAAAGCTGATTGAATTAAATGAAAGTCAATAACATTCCTACAAAGCTATTTGAATCAAATGAAAGTCAAATACGTTCTACAAAGCTAATTGTATCAAATGAAAGTCAAACACATTCAAACAAAGTTATTTAAATCAAATGGAAGTAAAATGCATTCTACAAAGCAAATTGAATCAAATTACAGTCAAACATATTCAAACAACGCTATTTGAATCAAATGAAAGTCAAATACATTCTACGAAGCTAATTGAATCAATGAAAGTCAAACACATTCAAACAAAACTAATTGAATCAAATGAAAGTCAAACACATTCAAACAATGCCTTTTAAATCAAATGAAAGTCAAACACATTCAAAAAAAGCTTTTTAATTTAAATGAAAGTCAAACACATTCAAACAAAGGTATATAAATCAAATGAAAGTGAAATGCATTCTACAAAGCGAATTGAATCAAAAGAAAGTCAAACACATTCAAACAAAGCTATTTGAATCAAATGAAAGTCAAATACATTCTACAAAGCAAATTGAATCAAATTACAGTCAAACACATTCAAACAAAGCTATTTGAATCAAATGAAAGTCAATTACATTCTACGAAGCTAATTGAATCAATGAAAGTCAAACACATTCAAACAAAGCTAATTGAATCAAATGAAAGTCAAACACATTCAAACAATGCCTTTTATATCAAATGAAAGTCAAACAACTTCAAACAAATCTTTCGAATCAAATGAAAGTCAAATACATTCTACAAAGCTAATTTAATCAAATAAAAGTCAAATACATTCTAAAAAGCTAATTGAATCAAATGAAAGTCAAACACATTCAAACAAAGCTAATAGAATCAAATGAAAGTCAAACACCTTCAAACAAATCTTTCGAATCAAATGAAAGTCAAATACATTCTACAAAGCTAATTGAATAAAATGAAAGTCAAACACATTCAAACAAAGCTATTTAAATCAAATGAAAGTGAAATGCATTCTACAAAGCTAATTGAATCAAATGAAAGTCAAACACATTCATACAAAGCCTTTTAAATCAAATGAATGTCAAACACATTCAAAAAAAGCTTTCTAATTTAACTGAAAGTCAAACACATTCAAACAAAGCTATATAAATCAAATGAAAGTGAAATGCAATCTACAAAGCAAATTGAATCAAATGAAAGTCAAACACATTCAAACAAAGCTGTTCGAATCAAATGAAAGTCAAATACATTCTACAAAGCAAATTGAATCAAATTACAGTCAAACACATTCAAACAAAGCTATTTGAATCAAATGAAAGTCAATTACATTCTACGAAGCTAATTGAATCAATGAAAGTCAAACACATTCAAACAAAGCTAATTGAATCAAATGAAAGTCAATCACATTCAAACAATGCCTTTTATATCAAATGAAAGTCAAACAACTTCAAAAAAATCTTTCGAATCAAATGAAAGTCAAATACATTCTACAAAGCTAATTTAATCAAATAAAAGTCAAATACATTCTAAAAAGCTAATTGAATCAAATGAAAGTCAAACACATTCAAACAAAGCTAATAGAATCAAATGAAAGTCAAACACCTTCAAACAAATCTTTCGAATCAAATGAAAGTCAAATACATTCTACAAAGCCAATTGAATAAAATGAAAGTCAAACACATTCAAACAAAGCTATTTAAATCAAATGAAAGTGAAATGCATTCTACAAAGCTAATTGAATCAAATGAAAGTCAAACACATTCATACAAAGCCTTTTAAATCAAATGAATGTCAAACACATTCAAAAAAAGCTTTCTAATTTAACTGAAAGTCAAACACATTCAAACAAAGCTATATAAATCAAATGAAAGTGAAATGCAATCTACAAAGCAAATTCAATCAAATGAAAGTCAAACACATTCAAACAAAGCTGTTCGAATCAAATGAAAGTCAAATACATTCTACAAAGCTAATTGAATCAAGTGAAAGTAAAACACTTTCAAAAAATGCTACTTGAATCAAATGAACGTCAAATACATTCTACAAAGCTAATTGAATTAAATGAAAGTCAAACACATTCAAACAAAGCTATATGAATCAAATGAAAGTCAAACACATTCAAACAAAGCTATTTGAATCAAATGAAAGTCAAATACATTCTACAAAGCTATTTGAATCAAATGAAAGTCAAACACATTCAAACAAAGCTATTTGAATAAAATGAAAGTCAAACACATTCAAACAAAGCTATTTGAATCAAATGAGAGTCAAATACATTCAAACAAAGCTAGTTAAATCAAATTAAAGTCAAATACATTCTATAAAGCTAATTGAATCAAAAGAAAGTCAAACACGTTCAAACAAAGCTATTTGAATCAAATGAGAGTCATACACATTCTACAAAGCTAATTGAATAATATGAAAGTCAAACACATTCAAACAAAGCCTTTTAAATCAAATGAATGTCAAACACATTAAAAAAAAAAACTTTTTAATTTAAATGAAAGTCAAACACATTCAAACAAAGCTATATAAATCAAATGAAAGTGAAATGCATTCTACAAAGCAAATTGAATCAAATGAAATTCAAACACATTCAAACAAAGCTATTTGAATCAAATGAAAGTCAAATTCATTGTACAAAGCTAATTGAATAAAATGAAAGTCAAACACATTCAAACAACGCTATTTGAATCAAATGAAAGTCAAATACATTCTACAAAGCTAATTGAATTAAATGAAAGTCAAACACATTCAAACAAAGCTAAATGAATCAAATAAAGTTAAACACATTCAAACAAAGCTAATTGAATCATATGAATGTCAAACACATTCAAACAAAGCTAATTGAATCAAATGAAAGTCAAACACATTCAATCAAAGCTATTTGAATCAAATGAAAGTCAAATACATTCTACAAAGCTAATTGATCAAATGAAAGTCAATCACATTCAAACAAAGCTATTTGAATCAAATGAAAGTCAAACACATTCAAACAAAGCTAATTGAATCATATGAAAGTCAAACACATTTAAGCAAACCTATTTGAATCAAATGAAAGTCAAATACATTCTACAAAGCTATTTGAATCAAATGAGAGTCAAATACATTCAAACAAAGCAAATTAAATCAAATAAAAGTCCAATACATTCTACAAAGCTAATTGAATCAATTGAAAGTCAAACACATTTAAACAAAGCTATTGGAATCAAATAAAAGTCAAATACATTCTACAAAGCAAATTGAATGAAATGAAAGTCAAACACATTCAAACAAAGCTATTTGAATCAAATGAAAGTCAAATACATTCTACGAAGCTAATTGAATCCATGAAAGTCAAACACATTCAAACAAATCTTTCGAATCAAATGAAAGTCAAATACATTCAAACACAGCTATTTGAATCAAATGAGAGTCAAATACATTCAAACAAAGCTAATTAAATCAAATTAAAGTAAAATACATTCTACAAAGCTAATTGAATCAAATGAAAGTCAAACACATTCAAACAAAGCTACTTGAATCAAATGAGAGTCAAATGCATTCACACAAAGCTAATAAAATCAAATTAAAGTAAAATACATTCTACAAAGCTAATTGAATCAAATGAAAGTCAAACACATTCAAACAAAGCTAATTGAATCAAATGAGAGTCAATTGCATTCACACAAAGCTAATTAAATCAAATTAAAGTAAAATACATTCTACAAAGCTAATTGAATCAAATTAAAAGTCAAACACATTTAAACAAAGCTAATTGAATCAAATGAGAGTCAAATGCATTCACACAAAGCTAATTAAATCAAATTAAAGTAAAATACATTCTACAAAGCTAATTGAATCAAATTAAAAGTCAAACACATTTAAACAAAGCCTTTTAAATCAAATGAAAGTCAAACACATTCAAAAAAAGCTTTTTAATTTAAATTAAAATCAAACACATTCAAACAAAGCTATATAAATAAAATGAAAGTGAAATGCATTCTACAAAGCAAATTAAATCAAATGAAAGTCAAATACATTCAAACAAAGCTATTTGAATCTAATGAAAGTAAAATACATTCTACAAAGCTAATTGGATCAAATGAAAGTCAAACACATTCAAACAAAGCTATTTGAATCAAATGAGAGTCATATACATTCTACAAAGCTAATTGAATAATATGAATATCAAACACATTCAAACAAAGCCTTTTAAATCAAATGAATGTCAAACACATTAAAAAAAAGCTTTTTAATTTAAATGTAAGTCAAACACATTCAAACAAAGCTATATAAATCAAATGAAAGTGAAATGCATTCTCCAAAGCAAATTAAATCAAATGAAAGTCAAACACATTCAAACAAAGCTATTTGAATCAAATGAAAGTCAAACACATTCAAACAAAGCTATTTGAATCAAATGAAAGTCAAATACATTCTACAAAGCTATTTGAATCAAATGAAAGTCATATACATTCTACAAATCTATTTGAATCAAATGAGAGTCAAATACATTCAAACAAAGCAAATTAAATCAAATAAAAGTCAAATACATTCTACAAAGCTAATTGAATCAATTGAAAGTCAAACACATTTAAACAAAGCTATTTGAATCAAATAAAAGTCAAATACATTCTACAAAGCAAATTGAATCAAATGAAAGTCAAACACATTCAAACAAAGCTATTTGAATCAAATGAAAGTCAAATACATTCTACGAAGCTTATTGAATCAATGAAAGTCAAACACATTCAAACAAAGCTAATTGAATCAAATGAAAGTCAAACACATTCAAACAATGCCTTTTAAATTAAATAAAAGTCAAACACCTTCAAACAAATCTTTCGAATCAAATGAAAGTCAAATACATTCTACAAAGCTAATTTAATCAAATAAAAGTCAAATACATTCTAAAAAGCTAATTGAATCAAATGAAGGTCAAACACATTCAAACAAAGCTAATTGAATCAAATGAAAGTCAAACACCTTCAAACAAATCTTTCGAATCAAATGAAAGTCAAATACATTCTACAAAGCTAATTGAATCAAATGAAAGTCAAACACATTCAAACAAAGCTATTTAAATCAAATAAAAAACAAACACATTCAAACAAAGTTATTTAAATCAAATGAAAGTGAAATGCATTCTACAAAGCAAATTGAATCAAATGAAAGTCAAACACATTCATACAAAGCTAAATGAATCAAATAAAGTTAAACACATTCAAACAAAACTAATTGAATCATATGAATGTCAAACACATTCAAACAAAGCTAATTGAATCAAATTAAAGTCAAACACATTCAAACAAAGCTATTTGAATCAAATGAAAGTCAAAAACATTCACACAAAGCTAATTAAATCAAATTAAAGTAAAATACATTCTACAAAGCTAATTGAATCAAATTAAATGTCAAACACATTTAAACAAAGCCTTTTAAATCAAATGAAAGTCAAACACATTCAAAAAAAGCTTTTTAATTTAAATTAAAATCAAACACATTCAAACAAAGCTATATAAATAAAATGAAAGTGAAATGCATTCTACAAAGCAAATTAAATCAAATGAAAGTCAAATACATTCAAACAAAGCTATTTGAATCTAATGAAAGTAAAATACATTCTACAAAGCTAATTGGATCAAATGAAAGTCAAACACATTCAAACAAAGCTATTTGAATCAAGTGAGAGTCATATACATTCTACAAAGCTAATTGAATAATATGAATATCAAACACATTCAAACAAAGCCTTTTAAATCAAATGAATGTCAAACACATTAAAAAAAAGCTTTTTAATTTAAATGTAAGTCAAACACATTCAAACAAAGCTATATAAATCAAATGAAAGTGAAATGCATTCTCCAAAGCAAATTAAATCAAATGAAAGTCAAACACATTCAAACAAAGCTATTTGAATCAAATGAAAGTCAAACACATTCAAACAAAGCTATTTGAATCAAATGAAAGTCAAATACATTCTACAAAGCTATTTGAATCAAATGAAAGTCAAATACATTCTACAAATCTATTTGAATCAAATGAGAGTCAAATACATTCAAACAAAGCAAATTAAATCAAATAAAAGTCAAATACATTCTACAAAGCTAATTGAATCAATTGAAAGTCAAACACATTTAAACAAAGCTATTTGAATCAAATAAAAGTCAAATACATTCTACAAAGCTAATTGAATCAAATGAAAGTCAAACACATTCAAACAAAGCCATTTGAATCAATTGAGAGTCAAATACATTCAAACAAAGCTAATTAAATCAAATTAAAGTAAAATACATTCTACAAAGCTAATTGAATCAAATGAAAGTCAAACACATTCAAACAAAGCTAATTGAATCAAATGAGAGTCAAACACATTCACACAAAGCTAATTAAATCAAATTAAAGTAAAATACATTCTACAAAGCTAATTGAATCAAATGAAAGTCAAACACATTCAAACAAAGCTAATTGAATCAAATGAGAGTCAAATGCATTCACACAAAGCTAATTAAATCAAATTAAAGTAAAATACATTCTACAAAGCTAATTGAATCCAATTAAAAGTCAAACACATTTAAACAAAGCTAATTGAATCAAATGAGAGTCAAATGCATTCACACAAAGCTAATTAAATCAAATAAAAGTAAAATACATTCTACAAAGCTAATTGAATCAAATTAAAAGTCAAACACATTTAAACAAAGCCTTTTAAATCAAATGAAAGTGAAACACATTCAAAAAAAGCTTTTTAACCTAAATTAATATCAAACACATTCAAACATAGCTATATAAATAAAATGAAAGTGAAATGCATTCTACAAAGCAAATTAAATCAAATGAAAGTCAAACACATTCAAACAAAGCTATTTGAATCTAATGAAAGAAAAATACATTCTACAAACCTAATTGGATCAAATGAAAGTCAAACACATTCAAACAAAGCTATTTATATCAAATGGAAGTCAAATACATTCTACAAAGCTGATTGAATTAAATGAAAGTCAATAACATTCCTACAAAGCTATTTGAATCAAATGAAAGTCAAATACGTTCTACAAAGCTAATTGTATCAAATGAAAGTCAAAAACATTCAATCAAGTGGAAGTGAAATGCATTCTACAAAGCTAATTGAATCAAGTGAAAGTTAAACACATTCAAACAACGCTATTTGAATAAAATGAAAGTCAAATACATTCTACGAAGCTAATTGAATCAATGAAAGTCAAACACATTCAAACAAAACTAATTGAATCAAATGAAAGTCAAACACATTCAAACAATGACTTTAAATCAAATGAAAGTCAAACACATTCAAAAAAAGCTTTTTAATTTAAATGAAAGTCAAACACATTCAAACAAAGGTATATAAATCAAATGAAAGTGAAATGCATTCTACAAAGCAAATTGAATCAAAAGAAAGTCAAACACATTCAAACAAAGCTATTTGAATCAAATGAAAGTCAAATACATTCTACAAAGCAAATTGAATCAAATGAAAGTCAAACACATTCAAACAAAGCTATTTGAATCAAATGAAAGTCAAATACATTCTACGAAGCTAATTGAATCAATGAAAGTCAAACACATTCAAACAAAGCTAATTGAATCAAATGAAAGTCAAACACATTCAAACAATGCCTTTTAAATCAAATAAAAGTCAAACACCTTCAAACAAATCTTTCGAATCAAATGAAAGTCAAATACATTCTACAAAGCTAATTTAATCAAATAAAAGTCAAATACATTCTAAAAAGCTAATTGAATCAAATGAAGGTCAAACACATTCAAACAAAGCTAATTGAATCAAATGAAAGTCAAACACCTTCAAACAAATCTTTCGAATCAAATGAAAGTCAAATACATTCTACAAAGCTAATTGAATCAAATGAAAGTCAAACACATTCAAACAAAGCTATTTGAATCAAATAAAAAACAAACACATTCAAACAAAGTTATTTAAATCAAATGAAAGTGAAATGCATTCTACAAAGCAAATTGAATCAAATGAAAGTCAAACACATTCATACAAAGCTAAATGAATCAAATAAAGTTAAACACATTCAAACAAAACTAATTGAATCATATGAATGTCAAACACATTCAAGCAAAGCTAATTGAATCAAATTAAAGTCAAACACATTCAAACAAAGCTATTTGAATCAAATGAAAGTCAAATACATTCTTCAAAGCTAATTGAATCAAATGAAAGTCAAACACATTCAAACAAAGTAATTTGAATCAAATGAAAGTTAAATACATTCTACAAAGCTAATTGAATTAAATGAAAGTCAAACACTTTCAAGCAAAGCTAAATGAATCAAATGAAAGTCAAACACTTTCGAACAAAGCTAATTGAATCATATGAAAGTCAAATACATTCTACAAAGGTAATTGAATCAAATGAAAGTCAATAACATTCAAACAAAGCTATTTGAATCAAATGAAAGTCAAATATATTCTACATAGCTATTTGAATCAAATGAAAGTCAAATACATTCTACAAAGCTATTTGAATCAAATGAGAGTCAAATACATTCAAACAAAGCAAATTAAATCAAATAAAAGTCAAATATATTCTACAAAGCTAATTGAATCAATTGAAAGTCAAACACATTTAAACAAAGCTATTGGAATCAAATAAAAGTCAAATACATTCTACAAAGCAAATTGAATCAAATGAAAGTCAAACACATTCAAACAAAGCTATTTGAATCAAATGAAAGTCAAATACAATCTACGAAGCTAATTGAATCCATGAAAGTCAAACACATTCAAACAAATCTAATTGAATCAAATGAAAGTCAAACACATTCAAACAATGCCTTTTAAATAAAATGAAAGTCAAACACCTTCAAACAAATCTTTCGAATCAAATGAAAGTCAAATACATTCAAACAAAGCTATTTGAATCAAATGAGAGTCAAATACATTCAAACAAAGCTAATTAAATCAAATTAAAGTAAAATATATTCTACAAAGCTAATTGAATCAAATGAAAGTCAAACACATTCAAACAAAGCTAATTGAATCAAATGAGAGTCAAATGCATTCACACAAAGCTAATTAAATCAAATCAAAGTAAAATACATTCTACAAAGCTAATTGAATCAAATTAAAAGTCAAACACATTTAAACAAAGTCTTTTAAATCAAATGAAAGTCAAACACATTCAAAAAAAGCTTTTTAATTTAAATTAAAACCAAACACATTCAAACAAAGCTATATAAGTAAAATGAAAGTGAAATGCATTCTACAAAGCAAATTAAATCAAATGAAAGTCAAATACATTCAAACAAAGCTATTTGAATCTAATGAAAGTAAAATACATTCTACAAAGCTAATTGGATCAAATGAAAGTCTAACACATTCAAACAAAGCTATTTAAATCAAATGGAAGTCAAATACATTCTACAAAGCTGATTGAATTAAATGAAAGTCAATAACATTCCTACAAAGCTATTTGAATCAAATGAAAGTCAAATACGTTCTACAAAGCTAATTGTATCAAATGAAAGTCAAACACATTCAAACAAAGTTATTTAAATCAAATGGAAGTAAAATGCATTCTACAAAGCAAATTGAATCAAATTACAGTCAAACACATTCAAACAACGCTATTTGAATCAAATGAAAGTCAAATACATTCTACGAAGCTAATTGAATCAATGAAAGTCAAACACATTCAAACAAAACTAATTGAATCAAATGAAAGTCAAACACATTCAAACAATGCCTTTTAAATCAAATGAAAGTCAAACACATTCAAAAAAAGCTTTTTAATTTAAATGAAAGTCAAACACATTCAAACAAAGGTATATAAATCAAATGAAAGTGAAATGCATTCTACAAAGCGAATTGAATCAAAAGAAAGTCAAACACATTCAAACAAAGCTATTTGAATAAAATGAAAGTCAAATACATTCTACAAAGCAAATTGAATCAAATTACAGTCAAACACATTCAAACAAAGCTATTTGAATCAAATGAAAGTCAATTACATTCTACGAAGCTAATTGAATCAATGAAAGTCAAACACATTCAAACAAAGCTAATTGAATCAAATGAAAGTCAAACATATTCAAACAATGCCTTTTATATCAAATGAAAGTCAAACACCTTCAAACAAATCTTTCGAATCAAATGAAAGTCAAATACATTCTACAAAGCTAATTTAATCAAAGAAAAGTCAAATACATTCTAAAAAGCTAATTGAATCAAATGAAAGTCAAACACATTCAAACAAAGCTAATAGAATCAAATGAAAGTCAAACACCTTCAAACAAATCTTTCGAATCAAATGAAAGTGAAATACATTCTACAAAGCTAATTGAATAAAATGAAAGTCAAACACATTCAAACAAAGCTATTTAAATCAAATGAAAGTGAAATGCATTCTACAAAGCTAATTGAATCAAATGAAAGTCAAACACATTCAAACAAAGCTATTTGAATCAAATGAAAGTCAAACACATTCAAACAAAGCTATTTGAATCAAATGAAAGTCAAATACATTCTACAAAGCAATTTGAATCAAATGAAAGTCAAACACATTCAAACAAAGCTATTTGAATAAAATGAAAGTCAAACACATTCAAACAAAGCTATTTGAATCAAATGAGAGTCAAATACATTCAAACAAAGCTAATTAAATCAAATTAAAGTCTAATACATTCTATAAAGCTAATTGAATCAAAAGAAAGTCAAACACGTTCAAACAAAGCTATTTGAATCAAATGAGAGTCATATACATTCTACAAAGCTAATTGAATAATATGAAAGTCAAACACATTCAAACAAAGCCTTTTAAATCAAATGAATGTCAAACACATTAAAAAAAAAGCTTTTTAATTTAAATGAAAGTCAAACACATTCAAACAAAGCTATATAAATCAAATGAAAGTGAAATGCATTCTACAAAGCAAATTGAATCAAATGAAATTCAAACACATTCAAACAAAGCTATTTGAATCAAATGAAAGTCAAATTCATTGTACAAAGCTAATTGAATAAAATGAAAGTCAAACACATTCAAACAACGCTATTTGAATCAAATGAAAGTCAAATACATTCTACAAAGCTAATTGAATTAAATGAAAGTCAAACACATTCAAACAAAGCTAAATGAATCAAATAAAGTTAAACACATTCAAACAAAGCTAATTGAATCATATGAATGTCAAACACATTCAAACAAAGCTAATTGAATCAAATGAAAGTCAAACACATTCAATCAAAGCTATTTGAATCAAATGAAAGTCAAATACATTCTACAAAGCTAATTGATCAAATGAAAGTCAATCACATTCAAACAAAGCTATTTGAATCAAATGAAAGTCAAACACATTCAAACAAAGCTAATTGAATCATATGAAAGTCAAACACATTTAAGCAAACCTATTTGAATCAAATGAAAGTCAAATACATTCTACAAAGCTATTTGAATCAAATGAGAGTCAAATACATTCAAACAAAGCAAATTAAATCAAATAAAAGTCCAATACATTCTACAAAGCTAATTGAATCAATTGAAAGTCAAACACATTTAAACAAAGCTTTTGGAATCAAATAAAAGTCAAATACATTCTACAAAGCAAATTGAATAAAATGAAAGTCAAACACATTCAAACAAAGCTATTTGAATCAAATGAAAGTCAAATACATTCTACGAAGCTAATTGAATCCATGAAAGTCAAACACATTCAAACAAAGCTAATTGAATCAAATGAAAGTCAAACACATTCAAACAATGCCTTTTAAATCAAATGAAAGTCAAACACCTTCAAACAAATCTTTCGAATCAAATGAAAGTCAAATACATTCAAACAAAGCTAATTAAATCAAATTAAAGTAAAATACATTCTACAAAGCTAATTGAATCAAATGAAAGTCAAACACATTCAAACAAAGCTACTTGAATCAAATGAGAGTCAAATGCATTCACACAAAGCTAATAAAAACAAATTAAAGTAAAATACATTCTACAAAGCTAATTGAATCAAGTGAAAATCAAACACGTTCAAACAAAGCTAATTGAATCAAATGAGAGTCAAATGCATTCACACAAAGCTAATTAAATCAAATTAAAGTAAAATACATTCTACAAAGCTAATTGAATCAAATTAAAAGTCAAACACATTTAAACAAAGCTAATTGAATCAAATGAGAGTCAAATGTATTCACACAAAGCTAATTAAATCAAATAAAAGTAAAATACATTCTACAAAGCTAATTGAATCAAATTAAAAGTCAAACACATTTAAACAAAGCCTTTTAAATCAAATGAAAGTCAAACACATTCAAAAAAAGCTTTTTAATTTAAATTAAAATCAAACACATTCAAACAAAGCTATATAAATAAAATGAAAGTGAAATGCATTCTACAAAGCAAATGATGTGGATCAAGAGGGAAATTCTTTTGAAGAGCCAATCATATTGGTTTTAAGGCCAATAGGGTTTGAGCTTGGAGTAAAGAATCAAGAATGGTTAACATGCGCAGCCATTGAAGAAGAAGTCAAGGTCCAGTTGGGTTCCGACGACGGCAGCGGCGGCGACGCGCCGATCTGGGTGCCACGCGCCGGCTCCCTAGCTCCGGCCTGAGTCCAGCTACACGGCGGTGGGGCGCGTGTCGATGATGGCGGCGCGTGAGACGGTGGTTCGGCGGCAGTACGAAAAGAAAGATTTTCCTAACTTAGTTTTTTCTAGAGTTTTTGCTTGCAAGTTTTTACCTTTCACTTGAAAGGGTTTTTCTTGGTTTAAGCAATTAGGAATCTTCTTAATTTCTGTTATTTTAGTTTAAAATAATTTCTAAGTCAATTAGGAATTGTTTTAAGAAGTTTTAGGTTAATTAGAACTAGTCTTATTACTAGTTTCCTAGTTCCATTAGAATTGGTTCTCCTATTCTATCTAGGATACTTGGGGATCAAGGCTAGGGTTTTTTCCTAGTTCGAATAGACTTAGGAATAGTTAGTTTTAGTCTATAAATAAGGGATTTTTCGTGGCTTTGTATACACAACCAAAACCAGAAAATTCAATACAAGTTTATTGTTTGTTTTGCTTAATTGCTTACAAATTCTTTTGCTAGTTTTCAATTCAAGGAGTTGTTTTGATAATTAGAACGTTCAATTCTTAGTTCTAGGAGTAGTCTAAGTTTTGTTCATCAAAGTACTTAGTTCCAGGAGTGGTCTAGGTAATTTGAGAGGCGTTGAATTCGTTCCAGGAGTGGTCGTTTTCAAAGTCATATCCGGTTCGTTATTCTTAAGTTGTTCGATTTTCTTAGGAAATTCGAAGGGCTTGTGTTACTTGTGTGATTTTAGATTCTTTATTAAGTTAAGGGGTTTAAATCCACATCAGCAAATTAAATCAAATGAAAGTCAAATACATTCAAACAAAGCTATTTGAATCTAATGAAAGTAAAATACATTCTACAAAGCTAATTGGATCAAATGAAAGTCAAACACATTCAAACAAAGCTATTTGAATCAAATGAGAGTCATATACATTCTACAAAGCTAATTGAATAATATGAATATCAAACACATTCAAACAAAGCCTTTTAAATCAAATGAATGTCAAACACATTAAAAAAAAAGCTTTTTAATTTAAATGAAAGTCAAACACATTCAAACCAAGCTATATAAATCAAATGAAAGTGAAATGCATTCTACAAAGCAAATTGAATCAAATGAAATTCAAACACATTCAAACAAAGCTATTTGAATCAAATGAAAGTCAAATTCATTGTACAAAGCTAATTGAATAAAAATGAAAGTCAAACACATTCAAACAACGCTATTTAAATCAAATGAAAGTCAAATACATTCTACAAAGCTAATTGAATTAAATGAAAGTCAAACACATTCAAACAAAGCTAAATGAATCAAATAAAGTTAAACACATTCAAACAAAGCTAATTGAATCATATGAATGTCAAACACATTCAAACAAAGCTAATTGAATCAAATGAAAGTCAAACACATTCAATCAAAGCTATTTGAATCAAATGAAAGTCAAATACATTCTACAAAGCTAATTGATCAAATGAAAGTCAATCACATTCAAACAAAGCTATTTGAATCAAATGAAAGTCAAACACATTCAAACAAAGCTAATTGAATCATATGAAAGTCAAACACATTTAAACAAACCTATTTGAATCAAATGAAAGTCAAATACATTCTACAAAGCTATTTGAATCAAATGAGAGTCAAATACATTCAATCAAAGCAAATTAAATCAAATAAAAGTCAAATACATTCTACAAAGCTAATTGAATCAAATGAAAGTCAAACACATTCAAACAAAGCTATTTTAATGAAATGAATGTCAAATACATTCTACAAAGCTAATTGAATCAAATGAAAGTCAAACACATTCAAACAAAGCTACTTGAATCAAATGAGAGTCAAATGCATTCACACAAAGCTAATAAAATCAAATTAAAGTAAAATACATTCTACAAAGCTAATTGAATCAAATGAAAGTCAAACGCATTCAAACAAAGTTATTTAAATCAAATGAAAGTCAAATGCATTCACACAAAGCTAATTAAATCAAATAAAAGTAAAATACATTCTACAAAGCTAATTGAATCAAATTAAAAGTCAAACACATTTAAACAAAGCCTTTTAAATCAAATGAAAGTCAAACACATTAAAAAAAAAGCTTTTTTAATTTAAATTAAAATCAAACACATTCAAACAAAGCTATATAAATCAAATGAAAGTGAAATACATTCTACAACGCAAATTAAATCAAATGAAAGTCAAACACATTCAAACAAAGCTATTTGAATCAAATGAAATTAAAATACATTCTACAAAGCTAATTGGATCAAATGAAAGTCAAACACATTCAAACAAAGCTATTTAAATCAAATGGAAGTCAAATACATTCTACAAAGCTGATTGAATTAAATGAAAGTCAATAACATTCCTACAAAGCTATTTGAATCAAATGAAAGTCAAATACGTTCTACAAAGCTAATTGTATCAAATGAAAGTCAAACACAATCAAACAAAGCTATTTGAATCATATGAAAGTCAAATACATTCTACGAAGCTAATTGAATCCATGAAAGTCAAACACATTCAAACAAATCTAGTTGAATCAAATGAAAGTCAAACACATTCAAACAACGCCTTTTAAATCAAATGAAAGTCAAACACCTTCAAACAAATCTTTCGAATCAAATGAAAGTCAACAAAGCTATTTGAATCAAATGAGAGTCAAATACATTCAAACAAAGCTAATTAAATCAAATTAAAGTAAAATACATTCTACAAAGCTAATTGAATCAAATGAAAGTCAAACACATTTAAACAAAGCTAATTGAATCAAATGAGAGTCAAATGCATTCACACAAAGCTAATTAAATCAAATAAAATTAAAATACATTCTACAAAGCTAATTGAATCAAATTAAAAGTCAAACACATTTAAACAAAGCCTTTTAAATCAAATGAAAGTCAAACACATTCAAAAAAAGCTTTTTAATTTAAATTAAAATCAAACACATTCAAACAAAGCTATATAAATAAAATGAAAGTGAAATGCATTCTACAAAGCAAATTAAATCAAATGAAAGTCAAATACATTCAAACAAAGCTATTTGAATCTAATGAAAGTAAAATACATTCTACAAAGCTAATTGGATCAAATGAAAGTCAAACACATTCAAACAAAGCTATTTGAATCTAATGAGAGTCATATACATTCTACAAAGCTAATTGAATAATATGAAAGTCAAACACATTCAAACAAAGCCTTTTAAATCAAATGAATGTCAAACACATTAAAAAAAAGCTTTTTAATTTAAAAGAAAGTCAAACACATTCAAACAAAGCTATATAAATCAAATGAAAGTGAAATGCATTCTACAAAGCAAATTGAATCAAATGAAATTCAAACACATTCAAACAAAGCTATTTGAATCAAATGAAAGTCAAATTCATTGTACAAAGCTAATTGAATAAAATGAAAGTCAAACACATTCAAACAACGCTATTTGAACCAAATGAAAGTCAAATACATTCTACAAAGCTAATTGAATTAAATGAAAGTCAAACACATTCAAACAAAGCTAAATGAATCAAATAAAGTTAAACACATTCAAACAAAGCTAATTGAATCATATGAATGTCAAACACATTCAAACAAAGCTAATTGAATCAAATGAAAGTCAAACACATTTAATCAAAGCTATTTGAATCAATGAAAGTCAAATACATTCTACAAAGCTAATTGATCAAATGAAAGTCAATCACATTCAAACAAAGCTATTTGAATCAAATGAAAGTCAAACACATTCAAACAAAGCTAATTGAATCATATGAAAGTCAAACACATTTAAGCAAACCTATTTGAATCAAATGAAAGTCAAATACATTCTACAAAGCTATTTGAATCAAATGAGAGTCAAATACATTCAAACAAAGCAAATTAAATCAAATAAAAGTCCAATACATTCTACAAAGCTAATTGAATCAATTGAAAGTTAAACACATTTAAACAAAACTATTGGAATCAAATAAAAGTCAAATACATTCTACAAAGCAAATTGAATCAAATGAAAGTCAAACACATTCAAACAAAGCTATTTGAATCAAATGAAAGTGAAATACATTCTACGAAGCTAATTGAATCCATGAAAGTCTAACACATTCAAACAAAGCTAATTGAATCAAATGAAAGTCAAACACATTCAAACAATGCCTTTTAAATCAAATGAAAGTCAAACACCTTCAAACAAATCTTTCGAATCAAATGAAAGTCAAATACATTCAAACACAGCTATTTGAATCAAATGAGAGTTAAATACATTCAAACAAAGCTAATTAAATCAAATTAAAGTAAAATACATTCTACAAAGCTAATTGAATCAAATGAAAGTCAAACACATTCAAACAAAGCTACTTGAATCAAATGAGAGTCAAATGCATTCACACAAAGCTAATTAAATCAAATTAAAGTAAAATACATTCTACAAAGCTAATTGAATCAAATTAAAAGTCAAACACATTTAAACAAAGCTAATTGAATCAAATGAGAGTCAAATGCATTCACACAAAGCTAATTAAATCAAATAAAAGTAAAATACATTCTACAAAGCTAATTGAATCAAATTAAAAGTCAAACACATTTAAACGTAGCCTTTTAAATCAAATGAAAGTCAAACACATTCAAAAAAAGCTTTTTAATTTAAATTAAAATCAAACACATTCAAACAAAGCTATATAAATAAAATGAAAGTGAAATGCATTCTACAAAGCAAATTAAATCAAAATGAAAGTCAAATACATTCAAACAAAGCTATTTGAATCTAATGAAAGTAAAATACATTCTACAAAGCTAATTGGATCAAATGAAAGTCAAACACATTCAAACAAAGCTATTTAAATCAAATGGAAGTCAAATACATTCTACAAAGCTGATTGAATTAAATGAAATTCAATAACATTCCTACAAAGCAATTTGAATCAAATGAAAGTCAAATACGTTCTACAAAGCTAATTGTATCAAATGAAAGTCAAACACATTCAAACAAAGTTATTTAAATCAAATGGAAGTGAAATGCATTCTACAAAGCTAATTGAATCAAGTGAAAGTTAAACACATTCAAACAACGCTATTGAATAAAATGAAAGTCAAATACATTCTACGAAGCTAATTAAATCAATGAAAGTCAAACACATTGAAACAAAACTAATTGAATCAAATGAAAGTCAAACACATTCAAACAATGCCTTTTAAATAAATAAATCAAAAATGAAAGTCAAACACAAAAAAAAAAATTCAAATAAAAAATGCTTTCGTAATCAAATGAAAGTCAAACACATTCAAACAAAGCTATTTGAATCAAATGAAAGTCAAATACATTCAAACAAAGCTAATTAAATCAAATGAAAGTCAAAATCACATTCAAACAAAGCTAATTTGAATCAAATGAAAGTCAAACACATTCTAAACAAAAGCTAATTTGAATCAAATGAAGTCAAATGACATTCATACAAAGCTAATTTAAATCAAATAAAAGTCAAAACCACATTCAACAAAGCTAATTGACATCAAATTCAAATGAAAGTCAAATACATTCTACAACATTAATAAAAAAAGCCATAATGTTTGAATCAAATGAAAGTCAAACACATTCAACAAAAAAATAAAGCTTCATTTAATTATAAAAATTCATAAATCAAATGAAAGTCAAACATTCAAACAAAGCTAATCAATGAAAGTCAAAACATGAAAAGTGAAAATGACATACATTCAAACAAAGCTAAAAACATTCACAAAGCAATTGAATCAAATGAAAGTCAAACACATTCAAACAATGCCTTTTAAATCAAATGAAAGTCAAAACACCTTCAAACAAATCTTTCGAATCAAATGAAAGTCAAATACATTCAAACAAGCTATTTGAATCAAATGAGAGTCAATACATTCTACAAAGCTAATTTGAATAATAATCAATGAAAGTCAAAACTAATTGAATCAAATGAAAGTCAAATACATTCAAACAATGCCTTTTAAATCAAATGAAAGTCAAACACATTCAAACAAAAAAGCTTTTTAATTTAAATGAAAGTCAAACACATTCAAACAAAGCTATATAAATCAAATGAAAGTGAAATGCATTCTACAAAGCAAATTGAATCAAAGAAATCAAACACATTCAAACAAAGCTATTTGAATCAAATGAAAGTCAAATACATTCTACAAAGCAAATTGAATCAAATTACAGTCAAACACATTCAAACAAAGCTATTTGAATCAAATGAAAGTCAAATACATTCTACGTAGCTAATTGAATCAATGAAAGTCAAACACATTCAAACAAAACTAATTGAATCAAATGAAAGTCAAACACATTCAAACAATGCCTTTTAAATCAAATGAAAGTCAAACACCTTCAATCAAATCTTTCGAATCAAAGAAAGTCAAATACATTCTAACAAAGCTAATTTAATCAAATAAAAGTCAAATACATTCTAAAAAGCTAATTGAATTAAATGAAAGTCAAACACATTCAAACAAAAGCTAAATGAATCAAATAAAGTTAAACACATTCAAACAAAGCTAATTGAATCATATGAATGTCAAACACATTCAAACAAAGCTAATTGAATCAAATGAAAGTCAAACACATTTAATCAAAGCTATTTGAATCAATGAAAGTCAAATACATTCTACAAAGCTAATTGATCAAATGAAAGTCAATCACATTCAAACAAAAGCTATTTGAATCAAATGAAAGTCAAACACATTCAAACAAAGCTAATTGAATCATATGAAAGTCAAACACATTTAAGCAAACCTATTTGAATCAAATGAAAAGTCAAATACATTCTACAAAGCTATTTGAATCAAATGAGAGTCAAATACATTCAAACAAAGCAAATTAAATCAAATAAAAAGTACCAATACATTCTACAAAGCTAATTGAATCAATTGAAAGTTAAACACATTTAAACAAAACTAATGGAATCAAATAAAAGTCAAATACATTCTACAAAGCAAAATTGAATCAAATGAAAGTCAAACACATTCAAACAAAGCTATTTGAATCAAATGAAAGTGAAATACATTCTACGAAGCTAATTGAATCCATGAAAGTCTAACACATTCAAACAAAGCTAATTGAATCAAATGAAAGTCAAACACATTCAAACAATGTCCTTTTAAATCAAATGAAAGTCAAACACCTTCAAACAAATCTTTCGAATCAAAATGAAAGTCAAATACATTCAAACACAGCTATTTTGAATCAAATGAGAGTTAAATACATTCAAACAAAGCTAATTAAATCAAATTAAAGTAAAAACACATTCTACAAAGCTAATTGAATCAAATGAAAGTCAAACACATTCAAACAAAGCTACTTGAATCAAATGAGAGTCAAATGCATTCACACAAAGCTAATAAAATCAAATTAAAGTAAAATACATTCTACAAAGCTAATTGAATCAAATGAAAGTCAAACACATTCAAACAAAGCTAATTGAATCAAATGAGAGTCAATTGCATTCACACAAAGCTAATTAAATCAAATTAAAGTAAAATACATTCTACAAAGCTAATTGAATCAAATTAAAAGTCAAACACATTTAAACAAAGCTAATTGAATCAAATGAGAGTCAAATGCATTCACACAAAGCTAATTAAATCAAATTAAAGTAAAATACATTCTACAAAGCTAATTGAATCAAATGAAAGTCAAACACATTCAAACAAAGCTAAATCAAATGAAAGTCAAACATTCACAACAAAGCTGTAAAATACATTCTACAAAGCTAATTGAATCAAATGAAAGTCAAAATTCAAACAAAGTTATTTAAATCAAATGAAAGTCAAATGCATTCACACAAAGCTAATTAATCAAATCATTCTACAAAGCTAATTGAATCAAATAAAAGTCAAACACATTAAACAAAGCAAATCAAATGAAAGTCAAACACATTCAAAAAAGCTTTTAATTTAAATTAAAATCAAACACATTCAAACAAAGCTATATAAATCAAATGAAAGTGAAATACATTCTACAACGCAAATTAAATCAAATGAAAGTCAAACACATTCAAACAAAGCTATTTTGAATCAAATGAAAGTAAAATACATTCTACAAAGCTAATTGGATCAAATGAAAGTCAAACACATTCAAACAAAGCTATTAAAATCAAATGGAAAGTCAAATACATTCTACAAAGCTGATTGAATTAAATGAAAGTCAATAACATTCCTACAAAGCTATTTGAATCAAATGAAAGTCAAATACGTTCTAACAAAGCTAATTGTATCAAATGAAAAGTCAAACACATTCAAAACAAAGCTATTTGAATCATATGAAAGTCAAATACATTCTACGAAGCTAATTGCATCCATGAAAGTCAAACACATTCAAACAAATCTAATTGAATCAAATGAAAAGTCAAAACACATTCAAAACAACGCCTTTTTAAATCAAATGAAAGTCAAAACACCTTCAAACAAATCTTTCGAATCAAATGAAAGTCAAATACATTCAAACAAAGCTATTTGAATCAAATTGAGAGTCAAATACATTCAAACAAAAGCTAATTAAATCAAATTAAAAGTAAAATACAGTCTACAAAGCTAATTGAATCAAATGAAAGTCAAACACATTTAAACAAAGCTAATTAAATCAAATGAGAGTCAAATGCATTCACACAAAGCTAATTAAATCAAATAAAAGTAAAATACATTCTACAAAGCTAATTGAATCAAATTAAAAGTCAAACACATTTAAACAAAGCCTTTTTAATCAAATGAAAGTCAAACACATTCAAAAAAAGCTTTTTAATTTAAATTAAAATCAAACACATTCAAACAAAGCTATATAAATAAAATGAAAGTGAAATGCATTCTACAAAGCAAATTAAATCAAATGAAAGTCAAATACATTCAAACAAAGCTATTTGAATCTAATGAAAGTAAAATACATTTTACAAAAGCTAATTGGATCAAATGAAAGTCAAACACATTTAAACAAAGCTATTTGAATCAAATGAGAGTCATATACATTCTACAAAGCTAATTGAAATAATATGAAAGTCAAACACATTCAAACAAAGCCTTTTAAATCAAATGAATGTCAAACACATTAAAAAAAAAGCTTTTTAATTTAAATGAAAGTCAAACACATTCAAACAAAGCTATATAAATCAAATGAAAGTGAAATGCATTCTACAAAGCAAATTGAATCAAATGAAATTCAAACACATTCCAACAAAGCTATTTTGAATCAAATGAAAGTCAAATTCATTGTACAAAGCTAATTGAATAAAATGAAAGTCATACACATTCAAACAACGCTATTTGAACCAAATGAAAGTCAAATACATTCTACAAAGCTAATTGAATTAAATGAAAGTCAAACACATTCAAACAAAGCTAAATGAATTCAAATAAAGTTAAACACATTCAAACAAAGCTAATTGAATCATATGAATGTCAAACACATTCAAACAAAGCTAATTGAATCAAATGAAAGTCAAACACATTTAATCAAAAGCTATTTGAATCAATGAAAGTCAAATACATTCTACAAAGCTAATTGATCAAATGAAAGTCAATCACATTCAAACAAAGCTATTTGAATCAAAATGAAAGTCAAAACACATTCAAAGAAAGCTAATTGAATCATATGAAAGTCAAAACACATTTAAGCAAAACCTATTTGAATCAAATAAAAGTCAAATACATTCTATAAAGCTATTTGCATCAAATGAAAGTCAAATACATTCAAACAAAGCAAAATTAAATCAAATAAAAGTCCAATACATTCTAACAAAGCTAATTGAATCAATTGAAAGTCAAACACATTTAAACAAAACTATTGGAATCAAATAAAAGTCAAATACATTCTACAAAGCAAATTGAATCAAATGAAAGTCAAACACATTCAAACAAAGCTATTTGAATCAAATGAAAGTCAAATACATTCTACGAAGCTAATTGAATCCATGAAAGTCAAACACATTCAAACAAAAGCTAATTGAATCAAATGAAAGTCAAACACATTCAAACAATGCCTTTTAAATCAAATGAAAGTCAAACACTTTCAAACAAATCTTTCGAATCAAATGAAAGTCAATACATTCAAACACAGCTATTTGAATCAAATGAGAGTCAAATACATTCAAACAAAGCTAATTAAATCAAATTAAAGTAAAACACATTCTACAAAGCTAATTGAATCAAATGAAAAGTCAAACACATTCAAACAAAGCTACTTGAATCAAATGAGAAGTCAAATGCATTCACACAAAGCTAATAAAATCAAATTAAAGTAAAATACATTCTACAAAGCTAATTGAATCAAATGAAAGTCAAACACATTCAAACAAAGCTAATTGAATCAAATGAGAGTCAATTGCATTCACACAAAGCTAATTAAATCAAATTAAAGTAAAATACATTCTACAAAGCTAATTGAATCAAATTAAAAGTCAAACACATTTAAACAAAGCTAATTGAATCAAATGAGAGTCAAATGCATTCACACAAAGCTAATTAAATCAAATTAAAGTAAAATACATTCTACAAAGCTAATTGAATCAAATTAAAAGTCAAACACATTTAAACAAAGCCTTTTAAATCAAATGAAAGTCAAACACATTCAAAAAAAAGCTTTTTAATTTAAATTAAAATCAAACACATTCAAACAAAGCTATATAAATCAAATGAAAGTGAAAATACATTCTACAACGCAAATTAAATCAAATGAAAGTCAAACACATTCAAACAAAGCTATTTGAATCAAATGAAAGTAAAATACATTCTACAAAGCTAATTGGATCAAATGAAAGTCAAACACATTCAAACAAAGCTATTAAAATCAATGGAAGTCAAATACATTCTATAAAGCTGATTGAATTAAATGAAAGTCAATAACATTCCTACAAAGCTATTTGAATCAAATGAAAGTCAAATACGTTCTACAAAGCTAATTGTATCAAAATGAAAGTCAAACACATTCAAACAATGCCTTTTAAATCAAATGAAAGTCAAACACCTTCAAACAAAATCTTTCGAATCAAATGAAAGTCAAATACATTCAAACACAGCTATTTGAATCAAATGAGAGTCAAATACATTCAAACAAAGCTAATTAAATCAAATTAAAGTAAAATACATTCTACAAAAGCTAATTGAATCAAATGAAAGTCAAACACATTCAAACAAAAGCTACTTGAATCAAATGAGAGTCAAATGCATTCACACAAAGCTAAATAAAATCAAATTAAAGTAAAATACATTCTACAAAGCTAATTGAATCAAATGAAAGTCAAACGCATTCAAACAAAGTTATTTAAATCAAATGAAAGTCAAATGCATTCACACAAAGCTAATTAAATCAAATAAAAGTAAAATACATTCTACAAAGCTAATTGAATCAAATTAAAAGTCAAACACATTTAAACAAAGCCTTTTTTTTAAATCAAATGAAAGTCAAACACATTCAAAAAAAGCTTTTTAATTTAAATTAAAATCAAACACATTCAAACAAAGCTAATATAAATCAAATGAAAGTGAAATACATTCTACAACGCAATTAAATCAAATGAAAGTCAAACACATTCAAACAAAAGCTATTTGAATCAAATGAAAGTTAAATACATTCTACAAAGCTATTGATCAAATGAAAGTCAAACACATTCAAACAAAGCTATTAAAATCAAATGGAAGTCAAATACATTCTACAAAGCTGATTGAATTAAATGAAAGTCAATAACATTCCTACAAAGCTATTTGAATCAAATGAAAAGTCAAATACGTTCTACAAAGCTAATTGTATCAAATGAAAGTCAAAACACATTCAAACAAAGCTATTTTGAATCATATGAAAGTCAAATACATTCTACGAAGCTAATTGAATCCATGAAAGTCAAACACAATTCAAAAACAAATCTTAATTGAATCAAATGAAAGTCAAACACATTCAAACAACGCCTTTTAAATCAAATGAAAGTCAAACACCTTCAAACAAATCTTTTGAATCAAAATGAAAGTCAAATACATTTCAAACAAAGCTATTTGAAATCAAATGAGAGTCAAATACATTCAAACAAAGCTAATTAAATCAAATTAAAGTAAAATACATTCTACAAAGCTAATTGAATCAAATGAAAGTCAAACACATTTAAACAAAGCTAATTAAATCAAATGAGAGTCAAATGCATTCACACAAAGCTAATTAAAATCAAATAAAAGTTAAAATACATTTCTACAAAGCTAATTGAATCAAATTAAAAGTCAAACACATTTAAACAAAAGCCTTTTTAATCAAATGAAAGTCAAACACATTCAAAAAAAAGCTTTTTAATTTAAATTAAAATTCAAACACATTCAAACAAAGCTATATAAATAAAATGAAAGTGAAATGCATTCTACAAAGAAAATTAAATCAAATGAAAGTCAAATACATTCAAACAAAAGCTATTTGAATCTAATGAAAGTAAAATACATTTTACAAAGCTAATTGGATCAAATGAAAGTCAAACACATTTAAACAAAGCTATTTGAATCAAATGACAGTCATATACATTTCTACAAAGCTAATTGAATAATATGAAAGTCAAACACATTCAAACAAAAGCCTTTTAAATCAAATGAATGTCAAACACATTAAAAAAAAAGCTTTTTAATTTAAATGAAAGTCAAAACCACATTCAAACAAAGCTATATAAATCAAATGAAAGTGAAATGCATTCTACAAAGCAAATTGAATCAAATGAAATTCAAACACATTCCAACAAAGCTATTTGAATCAAATGAAAGTCAAATTCATTGTACAAAGCTAATTGAATAAAATGAAAGTCAAACACATTCAAACAACGCTATTTGAACCAAATGAAAGTCAAATACATTCTACAAAGCTAATTGAATTAAATGAAAGTCAAACACATTCAAACAAAGCTAAATGAATCAAATAAAGTTAAACACATTCAAACAAAGCTAATTGAATCATATGAATGTCAAACACATTCAAACAAAGCTAATTGAATCAAATGAAAGTCAAACACATTTAATCAAAGCTATTTGAATCAATGAAAGTCAATACATTCTACAAAAGCTAATTGATCAAATGAAAGTCAATCACATTCAAACAAAAGCTAATTTGAATCAAATGAAAAGTCAAACACATTCAAAGAAAGCTAATTGAATCATATGAAAGTCAAACACATTTAAAGCAAACCTATTTGAATCAAATAAAAGTCAAATACATTCTACAAAGCTATTTGCATCAAATGAAAGTCAAATACATTCAAACAAAGCAAATTAAATCAAATAAAAGTCCAAATACATTCTACAAAAGCTAATTGAATCAATTGAAAGTCAAACACATTTAAACAAAACTATTGGAATCAAATAAAAGTCAAATACATTCTACAAAGCAAATTGAATCAAATGAAAAGTCAAACACATTCAAACAAAGCTATTTGAATCAAATGAAAGTCAAATACATTCTACGAAGCTAATTGAATCCATGAAAGTCAAACACATTCAAACAAAGCTAATTGAATCAAATGAAAGTCAAACACATTCAAACAATGCCTTTTAAATCAAATGAAAGTCAAACACTTTCAAACAAATCTTTTCGAATCAAATGAAAGTCAAATACATTCAAACACAGCTATTTGAATCAAAATGAAGAGTCAAATACATTCAAACAAAGCTAATTAAATCAAATTAAAAGTAAAACACATTCTACAAAGCTAATTGAATCAAATGAAAGTCAAACACATTCAAACAAAGCTACTTGAATCAAATGAGAGTCAAATGCATTCACACAAAGCTAATAAAATCAAATTAAAGTAAAATACATTCTACAAAGCTAATTGAATCAAATGAAAGTCAAACACATTCAAACAAAGCTAATTGAATCAAATGAGAGTCAATTGCATTCACACAAAGCTAATTAAAATCAAATTAAAGTAAAATACATTCTACAAAGCTAATTGAATCAAATTAAAAGTCAAACACATTTAAACAAAGCTAATTGAATCAAATGAGAGTCAAATGCATTCACACAAAGCTAATTAAATCAAATTAAAGTAAAATACATTCTACAAAGCTAATTGAATCAAATTAAAAGTCAAACACATTTAAACAAAGCCTTTTAAAATTAAATGAAAGTCAAACACATTTCAAAAAAAAGCTTTTTAATTTAAATTAAAATCAAACACATTCAAACAAAGCTATATAAATCAAAATGAAAGTGAAATACATTCTACAACGCAAATTAAATCAAATGAAAGTCAAACACATTCAAACAAAGCTATTTGAATCAAATGAAAGTAAAATACATTCTACAAAAGCTAATTGGATCAAATGAAGTCAAACACATTTCAAACAAAGCTTATTAAAATCAAATGGAAGTCAAATACATTCTATAAAGCTGATTGAATTAAATGAAAGTCAATAACATTCCTACAAAGCTATTTGAATCAAATGAAAGTCAAATACGTTCTACAAAGCTAATTGTATCAAATGAAAGTCAAACACATTCAAACAAAGCTATTTGAATCATATGAAAGTCAAATACATTCTACGAAGCTAATTGAATCCATGAAAGTCAAACACATTCAAACAAATCTAATTGAATCAAATGAAAGTCAAACACATTCAAACAACGCCTTTTAAATCAAATGAAAGTCAAACACCTTCAAAACAAATCTTTCGAATCAAATGAAAGTCAAATACATTCAAACAAAGCTATTTGAATCAAATGAGAGTCAAATACATTCAAACAAAGCTAATTAAATCAAATTAAAGTAAAATACATTCTACAAAGCTAATTGAATCAAATGAAAGTCAAACACATTTAAACAAAGCTAATTAAATCAAATGAGAGTCAAATGCATTCACACAAAGCTAATTAAATCAAATAAAAGTAAAATACATTCTACAAAGCTAATTGAATCAAATTAAAAGTCAAACACATTTAAACAAAGCCTTTTTAATCAAATGAAAGTCAAACACATTAAAAAAAAAGCTTTTTTAATTTAAATTAAAATCAAACACATTCAAACAAAGCTATATAAATAAAATGAAAGTGAAATGCATTCTACAAAGCAAATTAAATCAAATGAAAGTCAAATACATTCAAACAAAGCTATTTGAATCTAATGAAAGTAAAATACATTTTTACAAGGCTAATTGGATCAAATGAAAGTCAAACACATTTAAACAAAGCTATTTGAATCAAATGAGAGTCATATACATTCTACAAAGCTAATTGAATAATATGAAAGTCAAACACATTCAAACAAAGCCTTTTAAATCAAATGAATGTCAAACACATTAAAAAAAAGCTTTTTAATTTAAATGAAAGTCAAACACATTCAAACAAAGCTATATTAATTCAAATGAAAGTGAAATGCATTCTACAAAGCAAATTGAATCAAATGAAATTCAAACACATTTCCAACAAAGCTATTTGAATCAAATGAAAGTCAAATTCATTGTACCAAAGCTAATTGAATAAAATGAAAGTCAAACACATTCAAACAACGCTATTTGAAACCAAATGAAAGTCAAATACATTCTACAAAGCTAATTGAATTAAATGAAAGTCAAACACATTCAAACAAAGCTAAATTGAATCAAATAAAGTTAAAACACATTCAAACAAAGCTAATTGAATCATATGAATGTCAAACACATTCAAACAAAGCTAATTTAATCAAATGAAAGTCAAACACATTTAATCAAAGCTATTTGAATCAATGAAAGTCAAATACATTCTACAAAGCTAATTGATCAAATGAAAGTCAATCACATTCAAACAAAGCTATTTGAATCAAATATGAAAGTCAAACACATTCAAAGAAAGCTAATTGAATCATATGAAAGTCAAACACATTTAAGCAAACCTATTTGAATCAAATAAAAGTCAAATACATTCTACAAAGCTATTTGCATCAAATGAAAGTCAAATACATTCAAACAAAGCAAATTAAATCAAATAAAAGTCCAATACATTCTACAAAGCTAATTGAATCAATTGAAAGTCAAAACACATTTAAACAAAACTATTGGAATCAAATAAAAGTCAAATACATTCTACAAAGCAAATTGAATCAAATGAAAGTCAAACACATTCAAACAAAGCTATTTGAATCAAATGAAAGTCAAATACATTCTACGAAGCTAATTGAATCCATGAAAGTCAAACACATTCAAACAAAGCTAATTGAATCAAATGAAAGTCAAACACATTCAAACAATGCCTTTTAAATCAAATGAAAGTCAAACACTTTCAAACAAATCTTTCGAATCAAATGAAAGTCAAATACATTCAAACACAGCTATTTGAATCAAATGAGAGTCAAATACATTCAAACAAAGCTAATTAAATCAAATGAAAGTCAAACACCTTCAAACAAATGAATCAAATGAAAGTCAAACACATTCAAACAAAGCTTCTTGAATCAAATGAGAGTCAAATGCATTCACACAAAGCTAATAAAATCAAATTAAAGTAAAATACATTCTACAAAGCTAATTGAATCAAATGAAAGTCAAACACATTCAAACAAAGCTAATTGAATCAAATGAGAGTCAATTGCATTCACACAAAGCTAATAAAATCAAATTAAAGTAAAATACATTCTACAAAGCTAATTGAATCAAATTAAAAGTCAAACGCATTTAAACAAAGCTAATTGAATCAAATGAGAGTCAAATGCATTCACACAAAGCTAATTAAATCAAATTAAAGTAAAATACATTCTACAAAGCTAATTGAATCAAATTAAAAGTCAAACACATTTAAACAAAGCCTTTTAAATCAAATGAAAGTCAAACACATTCAAAAAAAAAGCTTTTTAATTTAAATTAAAATCAAACACATTCAAACAAAGCTATATAAATCAAATGAAAGTGAAATACATTCTACAAAGCAAATTAAATCAAATGAAAGTCAAACACATTCAAACAAAGCTATTTGAATCAAATGAAAGTAAAATACATTCTACAAAGCTAATTGGATCAAATGAAAGTCAAACACATTCAAACAAAGCTATTTAAATCAAATGGAAGTCAAATACATTCTACAAAGCTGATTGAATTAAATGAAAGTCAATAACATTCCTACAAAGCTATTTGAATCAAATGAAAGTCAAATACGTTCTAAAAGCTAATTGTATCAAATGAAAGTCAAACACATTCAAACAAAGCTATTTGAATCATATGAAAGTCAAATACATTCTACAAAGCTAATTGAATCCATGAAAGTTAAACACATTCAAACAAATCTAATTGAATCAAATGAAAGTCAAACACATTCAAACAAAGCCTTTTAATCAAATGAAAGTCAAACACCTTCAAACAAATCTTTCGAATCAAATGAAAGTCAACAAAGCTATTTGAATCAAATGAGAGTCAAATACATTCAAACAAAGCTAATTAAATCAAATTAAAGTAAAATACATTCTACAAAGCTAATTGAATCAAATGAAAGTCAAACACATTTAAACAAAGCTAATTGAATCAAATGAGAGTCAAATGCATTCACAAATCTAATTAAATCAAATAAAATTAAAATACATTCTACAAAGCTAATTGAATCAAATTAAAAGTCAAACACATTTAAACAAAGGCTTTTAAATCAAATGAAAGTCATACAAATTCAAAAAAAGCTTTTAATTTAAATTAAAATCAAACACATTCAAACAAAGCTATATAATAAAATGAAAGTGAAATGCATTCTACAAAGCAAATTAAATCAAATGAAAGTCAAATACATTCAAACAAAGCTATTTGAATCAATGAAAGTAAAATACATTCTACAAAGCTAATTGAATCAAATGAAAGTCAAACACATTCAAACAAAGCTATTTGAATCAAATGAGAGTCATATACATTCTACAAAGCTAATTGAATAATATGAAAGTCAAACACATTCAAACAAAGCCTTTTAAATCAAATGAATGTCAAACACATTAAAAAAAAAGCTTTTTAATTTAAATGAAAGTCAAACATATTCAAACAAAGCTATATAAATCAAATGAAAGTGAAATGCATTCTACAAAGCAAATTGAATCAAATGAAATTCAAAACATTCAAACAAGCTATTTGAATCAAATGAAAGTCAAATTCATTGTACAAAGCTAATTGAATAAAATGAAAGTCAAACACATTCAAACAACGCTATTTGAATCAAATGAAAGTCAAATACATTCTACAAAGCTAATTGAATTAAATGAAAGTCAAACACATTCAAACAAAGCTAAATGAATCAAAGTTAAACACATTCAAACAAAGCTAATTGAATCATATGAATGTCAAACACATTCAAACAAAGCTAATTGAATCAAATGAAAGTCAAACACATTTAATCAAAGCTATTTGAATCAATGAAATTCAAATACATTCTACAAAGCTAATTGATCAAATGAAAGTCAAATTCAAACAAAGCTATTTGAATCAAATGAAAGTCAAAACATTCAAACAAAGCTAATTGAATCAATGAAAGTCAAACACATTTAAGCAAACCTATTTGAATCAAATGAAAGTCAAATACATTCTACAAAGCTATTGAAATCAAATGAGAGTCAAATACATTCAAACAAAGCTAATTAAATCAAATTAAAGTAAAATACATTCTATAAAGCTAATTGAATCAAATGAAAGTCAAACACATTCAAACAAAGCTACTTGAATCAAATGAGAGTCAAATGCATTCACACAAAGCTAATAAAATCAAATTAAAGTAAAATACATTCTACAAAGCTAATTGAATCAAGTGAAAGTTAAACACATTCAAACAAAGCTAATTCAATCAAATGAGAGTCAAATGCATTCACACAAAGCTAATTAAATCAAATTAAAGTAAAATACATACTACAAAGCTAATTGAATCAAATTAAATCAAACACATTTAAACAAAGCTAATTGAATCAAATGAGAGTCAAATGCATTCACACAAAGCTAATTAAATCAAATAAAAGTAAAATACATTCTACAAAGCTAATTGAATCAAATAAAAAGTCAAACACATTCAAACAATGCCTTTTAAATCAAATGAAAGTCAAACACATTCAAAAAAAGCTTTTTAATTTAAATGAAAGTCAAAAACATTCAAACAAAGGTATATAAATCAAGTGAAAGTGAAATGCATTCTACAAAGCAAATTGAATCAAAAGAAAGTAAACACATTCAAACAAAGCTATTTGAATCAAATGAAAG